>NW_028278730.1:300000-416582 GCF_059751315.1 Micrasema longulum | reverse complement strand
GCAGACATTTGATTGGTGGTTGTTAGAATGTGGTAATATAAAAGGTCTGTAATCTTATTAAGAAAAGTACTGATCAAAGAAGATTTTTTTCGTCGGGATGCGTCGGATTGCGTGACAGGAAAAAAATGGTAATAATATTAGTGCTTCCCGAAATTAGAATTGAAATGCTTTATGGAAACGATACAACAATACGAACTTTTAATTTTACTATCCGAAGGATAAAAATAATTAGTAAAAAACTATCTACACAGTAAAATGCTCAGAATAATAATGCGTAACCTAGAGAGAAGCCCTTATTTCATAGAACGCAAGCGATGTTGGTTTGTTGGTTAGCAACCATTTTGTTTTGTTTGACAACAAACACATGACGGTTCTGCCGGATGCTTTTGTCGGTGTGCTTGGCTATGTTAGTAAATAACTTGGATATTTGCGTTATAATAAATAAAGATTGACTATGGTAATTTGCAGTATGTTTGGTTGCAGCAGTAGGAGCGTCAACGGTGTTAAAGGAGTTAGTTTTCACAGGTAATTGATTCCGAAAATAGCAATGTTAACCTTGAAATCGCATCTAAAATGACGTGTCCAAATTTCAGGCCGCTACAAATCGCCATTTCGGAGATGTGACGGACAAACAAACAAACAAACAAACTCAACACAGGGCTTTGGTTCCATGGAGTTAGGATTTGTGTCTCAATAACTGTAACATAAGTATATTGTGAATAAAATGAATAAATAAATTAAAAAATTAACACACACATGTATTTTCAGTTTTATAAAATAAATATAGGCGAATTATAGAAAAATAAATTGGAATAACCCTGCAATAATAAATACACAGGTACATATTTAAAAGCATTTACAATGCAAATTAATATCCATTTGGCAATTCTCGACCTGAGTACGACCTATTGTTTTGCTGCGAACAGTAGCTAACTTAATATCCAATAGTCATAGAATGGTTTTCCTACGTTTGGGCTCCTCTATAGCTTGGCGCATTATTACCCTGAGGTAAAATGCATTATTGACTTTAGTAAATAGACGATTTGATATAATTTGCGCTAATTACACAAACAATTATAATTTGACCTTTAAAAAAACGTATTTCGTGTCAGCGAATTTTTTATTTTTATTTTTTATAATACTGATTTTATGAATAGATTTAAATATAGTTTAAATAAAACGTTTTGCTAAAAATATCAATAAAATTCTATGGCTGAGATTTCATTAATTTATTTTGACCAAGGAGCGCTTTCGCCTAAGTAGGCATCTTCAGGACTCGTGCATTTTGGTTCTTCTTCAAATTAAAATTCGTTTATTTCTTTGATCGATATTTTTCACGCACCTATTTAAAATGGTCGCTCTCCCAATCGAGACTGTTCATTTCACGAAAAAATATTTAAAAAAGCTTTTTATAATATCAATGGCTAATCAACCACACGCAGAAATAATGATTTAGATTTCGCTAGAAGAGGTATGTTTATTCTTAGTAAAAATATATGACAGAGAGATGTTCACGAGCCCATTAAGTCGAGCCACTGCCACCCCCGTATTAAAGAAGCTGACAAAGAAATAATGACAGAGTTTTGCGTCACGAGTAAAAGAATAAGTGGACATGATAACCATACGGGGTGGCTGATTACAGTATTTCTATTGCTGATCAACCCGACCACAGACGACCTTTGAATGGAAACGAGCTGAGGGTGGTCTCGCAAGATGGCTGTATATAAATACACCCCATAACCCAACGAGGCTCATCTTCCACTTTATGTCGCGGAAGAAGGGCGCGCTAAATTAAAACTATCTCGAATCGAATATTAGAAAGATCTATCAGTTCGGGGCTTCGGGTTTTCCAACTTTCGGACAAACTGAAAAATCGGCTAGCTTTAAAGTGTAACTTTGACCAGAGGTGTTCCTTCTCCAGTTTCCAATGTGCTGTTAATTAAGTGCTGGATTGATCTGTGCTTTCTTCATCCGATTTTAACTTTACACGCTGCAAATATGGTGAGTTAAAAATATTGATTCACTTTTAATTGTATCTCCTGCTTACTTTCAAATTATTGATTGTTTTCTCCAATCTATGGGGATTTAACGTGAGCGTGTTGGATTGGGACATTCACTAGGTACTTATTGAATCCGCATAAAAACAATATTCTGAGTTTGTCCAAATTTTTGTAGACAAGGACTGGATTTAACTCCCTGGGAAGCTGTTTATAATAACATATTACAGCAGAGATGAAGAACATTTAAGAGAAGGTAATATAGAATATTATAGTAATATAGAATATTACCTTCTCTTAAATGTTCTTCATCTCTGTTGTAATATGTTAATATAAACAGGTTCCCAGGGAGTTAAATCCAGTCCTTGTCTACAAAAATTTGGACACACTCAAAATATTGTTGATAAATCCACGCGGTCCATGAAGAAGTATAGAAATCGAAAAAATAAGATTTTTAGGCGTTGCCTAGTATGTAGGTGTAATAAATAAATTAGACGAATCTTACCCGCATAAATAAAGGTTTCAGCTCTTTAACTTCACAAACATCAACAGATGTAGGAGTTGAAGGAATATAGATGTTCGAATATGGGCAGAAATGTGAATGTTACAAAGTGTGTAAAGTGGCCACTTAAACCAGTCAATGACAGGTCATAAGCCCTGTAGATGCCTAGACTTCTATATTACCTTACCTTAAATGTTATTCATATCTGTTGTTATATTTAAATACGTATAACATAAAAACAATAAGATACAATAAATCAATAATTTATTCGTAAAAATTAAGTAAATTTCTTTATCCTAGAAAACTTACACCTCGTTTTTGCAAGTTTTATACAATAGGATAAAGCTGAAAAGCAAAAAAAAAACAGTTACAATGCATCCAATTTAAGTATCAAAACACAATTCCGAAGAATACAAAAATAAAGAAATAAATAAAATAAAAAATAATAGCAATGGAATTATAATAAATCAGCAAATATAAATAAAACATATACAAAACCTTTGTTTTTCTTCTGCCGACCGGTTTCAAAGCTACACAAGCTTCTTAATCAAGGTATACTTAACGAATGAATCTTATCTTATTTTATTTTAACAGTGATTTCTGAATATTATCGAATAAATATACTTCGAAACATATGGAGCTAATAAGCCAACTATTTTTGTCATGCTGCTCTTGTAAATATGGTAATTTGAAAGTGAGATGGATACGATCCTTAAAACTAGAGAGTTGGTAGAAAAAATAAAAATAAGTGGTTAAAAACAAAGTTTTTTATTTTTATTTTATTATAATGAATTACCACAAAGTTAGTGCTTCAAATATAAATTTTAATCAACAAACATAACGCTTATCAGTTCATGGTTTACTTCTTCGTTCTAATTCTCAAGGCACTCTCTTAATACCCATGCACAATTCCTCTTTCTTCTCTAACTCATATAGTGTCCATGCGGCTCGACTGTGGAATCAAAGATGTTACTACATTATCTTTGTTTAAATCACGTCTGAAGAAACATCTCCTTTCTCTTCACCTCCCTTCCATTTTCCTTTTTCCTCTTTTTTCCTTTTTCCCATTGAGTAATAGTTTTGATTTAAGGTAATTTATAAATAAATACGTTTGTTCCTATTTTTATATTTCTTTAGCTTTTTAATCTTTTTTTTATAATGAATATGTTCTGTAACTTGAATTATAAAAATAAAACTATTTTATTGGTTGGTTGGAAGAAATTGCCATTTGGCAATAAGCCCGCAAATGTACAAATAACATTATGTACAAAAAGTTAAATAAATAAAAAATGATTTTAAAAACTCACTATACAAGCTTCCTTAATTTGTACACTGTAAAATGATAATAAACGACGATAAAACAATAAATATTTTAACAAATTACAATAGGGATGGAGAATACCTTAAATAAGGGAATATGGAAGTCTAGGCTTTTACGGGGCTTATGACCTGTCATTGGCTGGTTTAAGTGGCCACTTTACACACTGTGTAGCATTCACCATTCTGCCTACGTTTGAACATCCATATTTCTTCAATTCCTCCATTTGTTGATTTTAGTGAAGTTAGGAGCTGAAACCTTTACTGTTGTGAATAGATTCATCTGACTGAATTATTGTCTACGAACATTTGGACAAACTCAAATATTGTAATAAATATTTTAACGAAATTTCTCTGTAAACACGAGTTTTCACTCTATTAGAGAGAAAGAAACGTTATTATTAATTGTGTATGTACAAACAATTTGTAATTTTAAACTTATTTTGTCAAAAAAATTTTTTCAATAAATAAAATATATACAGGATTGCAGGTTAAGTCGACATAGATCCTTTAAGACGTTGTAGTTTCCATCATTCATGACTGATTTGACTATGAAACACCGTACCCCAAACTGAACCGTTTTCAAGATATTGCATATTGAAGTTTTTTTTTAAATCGGATTTTTGTCTATTGGCCTATTTTTTTTTGTCTTTTTTGCCTCTAATCTTTTTTTTCAAATCCTTTCATCAAAGTTTTTTCTAAGAATTCTGATAATACAGGCGCCGTGGCGCAGTTGGTTAGACGGTCAACTGTGAAACTGGCGTCGCGGGTTCGATTCCCGCCAGTTGCAAGAAAAAAATCCAGAAAGATTTTTTTTCAATTGGTCTGGGTGTTGTGGTGTATTATTAATAAATTCCTTTCACATCCTTTCTTTCCTACCTGCTGACAAGCCTCTAAAATAGAGGCTTAGCGGGTTATTCCTTTAAAAAAATAAAAAAATACCCGTGCTTGTTATACCTTGTTGGATAGCTGATAAACCGTGGATATTTTTTAATTCATCTGCAGTATAACTGTTGTAGACTTTTAAAAAAATATTTAGGAAAGAAAAAAATATTTTTAAGAATATTTCAATTTATAACAATCAATCATCTACTACGAACTGCGACTCAGTCGGTTCAGTAAACTGAAGTTTTCGGGTTGAGAATAATGAAGCAACATATCTACTACACATAAATCGCAAACACAAATAAATTGCTTGCTCCATTATTATTTAATATTTTTATAAATGATATTATCAATGTTTTTCGAAATACAAAATTCTGGCCTTTTGCTGATGACAACAAGGTACTTAAACTGATTGAATCTCCCAATGATTGTTATCTTTTTCAACATGATATTAATTGTTTTAATGAATGGTGCGACATCAATTGTCTTCAACTTAACATTGAAAAATGTAAAATAATATCTTTCTCGCGACGAAAAAAACCTATACAATTCAACTACAAACTTAAAAATACTTCCCTTTCAATGGTTTCGTCAATAAAGGATCTTGGCATTACTTTAGATAGTAAACTCTCCTATCGTGAACACATTGATAATATAGTAAACAAATCTCTCAAACTTCTCGGTTTTATCAATAGAGTGACGGCAGACTTTAAAAATATTAATACCATCAAAACTCTTTATTGCTCACTAGTTCGACCCCATCTAGAATACGCTTCTCCTATTTGGTCTCCATTCTACAGGACTCATATTGACCATATCGAGTCTGTCCAACACCGTTTTCTAAGAAAAGTGGCATGGTTGCTCGGATTACAAAGGGGTAATTATTCTTATTTTGAAATAGAGCAATCTCTTAATCTGTCTTCATTGGAGAGACGTAGAACTGAGATGGACCTTATATGCATTTTCAAAATACTTAATGCTTTAAGTGATGTCCCATCTCTGTTGCAATCAATTTCTTTTCATGTTCCCAACCGTGTCACCAGAAGTCAAAATCTGCTATTTATAAAATCTTCTAAGAGCAACTTTGGTTTTTATGCCCCAATGTCCAGAATGTGTAGATTAGTCAATTCATCACACGACTTGGAATTTTTTGGGATAGATCTTCCGGCTTTTCGTAGATCTCTTCGCGACTAAACAGTGTGGGATGAAGTTGGATTGGCATGGTTTAGCTCAAAGTTTTTGGTCTTTCGTTTTTTTTAATATATTGTATACTATTATTGTTTTGCCCTTGTTTGTCTTTGCTAAATAGTTTTATGTTCTTTTTGTTCAGTTTCTTGCATTTTTGTTTCTTCATGTAACTGTTGTAATTGGCTTAGGCCGTATGTATATAATAAATAAATAAATAAATAAGAGGCAAAAAAGCCAAAAAAATTAGGCCAATAGACAAAAATCCGATTTAAAAAAAAACTTCAATATGCAATATCTTGAAAACGGTTCAGTTTGGGGTACGGTGTTTAATAGTCAAATCAATCATGAATGATGGAAACTACAACGTCTTAAAGGATCTAGGTCGACATAACCAGTAATCCTGTATACATAAATAAAGTTCGTCCTTACTATATTCCGCCAACCCAAGATATTCTATAATTTTGTTCCTTTCTACTAAAATACTAGTATTATTGTATCGCACTCGACTTGTTTTTTCAAAATGCATATAAGGTATACGGTATACGTCGATATATATACATATTTCAACAGTTTAAATAAATAAGTGGAATTGTATTAAGTATTCTTAATTTACAACTTTATTTATAAGTTTTAATACAATTTCATGTAATCTGACAGTGCTCGGAGCAACAACAAAATGTTTCTTAAAAAGTTAAGTAAAGTAAAGTTTAAAGTTAAATATTTGACGATAAAAAAAAACGCAAAAGTAATTTTTTTAAACATTACTGTTTGTGGTGACTTGTAATTTTAAACAATTTATTTCCAATTACAAAATGCAGGTACTTAAAATGTGTCGCATATTGCTTAATACGGGAAACAATACTATTCTTGACCACGAAATGAGCTTCTAAAACTTTTATTCCTGATATTATGCAGTATTTATGCAGAACGCAGGTTTGTTTGTATAAAATCTAGTAGAAATTGCTTCAGTCCGGATCAATCACGCGAAAATTTGTCGTCAATTACCCATCATTGAATTGTGAAGGACAGAATAAATAAATAATAAAGGAATGCGGGAGAGACGTAAGGCACCAATGACTGTCGAGCAAGTATTTAATTATTTAGGTATCTCTGTAAAAAAACTGTAAATATTTAAAAAAATAAAATTTGATGTGGCCTAGAAGAAAAAGTAAACTGTTTCCGCCCGGGATCGAACCGGGGGCCTTGTGCGTGTGAAGCACACGTGATAACCGCTACACTACGGAAACATGACAACTGAGTGGCGAATAATATATTATAAGCCAATAACAAAAGCATTTTTATACATTTTCTTATCATATCTGTTTTCTTTACGTACACCGTGGTGCATAGAGTACAATACTGTATTGATGCATTAATCGTAGCGTTACTAGTGTTTTACTAGACAGCACAACACTACGAAACAGACAAAAATAGCAAAATTGATACAAATTATAACCTGGACGACAGCGCTCACAAGTGATAATTGTTTAGCAATAATAGTAATAACAAAAATTTTATTCACACGATTAAAAATTAAATAAAACATGGAAAAAAAAAAGGATCCTTCGAGCCGGATTTGAACCAGCGACCTATGGATGACAATCCAGATAACTCTACAGTCCACCGCTCTACCAACTGAGCTATCGAAGGTCTGAGCGGAGGGGCCAAAATAACAAATAAATGTGGTAACGATAAAAAAGTGCTATCTATGACGTAATGAATATTATTAGTAGAATTTATTGTTTTTCTAGTGCACTTATTTGAGATTAAAATAGCCATAAATGGAATAACATCGAAGGGCATCTTTACACATTTTTATTGGGTACACGCTTTGTAGCGCATGGTATGATATTTATTTATATAAACGCCTAATGGGCATTTTTATGGACACATTTATATTTGGAAAATTATTATAAAAAAAATAGAAAGACTCAATGGTTAGTAATAGTTCTACATTATCTCTGGTTTATAGTAGACTTTGTGGGAGTGGAAGCGAGAGAGAGTTTGTTGAGTTGTTTATAATTTAATTTGATTCAGTGATCGTTTGAAAGAAGACAACTTGTTATCAAAGAAATCAAGACTGGTATGTTTGTTGGCAGACCTAAGAATTCTGGGCATAGGGGAATGAAAACCATAGTTAGTTCTATGGATATCGGTATGAAAGAGTAAGTTTTGTCTGAGGTTTCTAGTTGGGAAAATTTAATTTTATTGAGCTCAGTAGTTCAGGCGCATCAAAGAGTGAGTTGAGAATTTTAAATAGGACTATAAGGTCGGATTTATTTCGACGGTCTTGAAGAGAAGACATATTCAAGGTAGTTTCCAACTCATTATACGTATATATGTCTCTGGATAAGCCCAACCACCAGCCTATCTTTCTTAAAAATCGATGTTGAACTGATTCAATATTCTTGATGTGAACATCATAATATGGATACCAGATAACAGAGGGATACTCTAGGTGCGGGCGAACTAGGGAACAGAAGAGAGTTTTAAGGGTATTGATATTTTTTAAGTCAGCTGTGCTTCTGTTAATAAATCCAAGAAGTTTTAAAGATTTATTGATAACATGTCCAATATGAATTGTAAAAGAAAGTTTAGTGTCAAGTATAATACCCAAATCTCGTATACTAGACACAGATGATAATATTTCATCGTTCATTTGTTTTATTCTAGCAAAATAATTTTATAAAACAATACTTCTCAATATACATCGACCAACGTAGTAAGTTTTCTTTATTGCATGTTTACTTGTCTGTGTCAAACACCAGATACCATTAATTAGAGCTTGGAACACACATGACAAGTGAAGCAGTTTTTGCGAGCGGTAATAATTATTATTAGGTATTCTGGCTTCTAGTACCTACTGTCTGGACTCTGGACCAGGGCCGCGCGGAATATTTTTAAAAATATGATGCAACTCTTCAAAATGCCGATACAAAATATGCAAAAAATTTACAAACCCTTTTTGTATATTTCGGGTTCAGGTTCAGTGCCGAAATACGGCGTTTATTGGCAAAAATAAAAGTAAATACACGCAATACAAAATAAAACAAAAAAAGTATTAGACTAAAATCGAATTGCAAGAAAATAATCCTAGCAGATACAAAAATATCTGTTAAAGCTACCTACATTTATAATATGCATGTATTTATACTATACAGGGGTTCACTAAACCCTGTCACATCCGAAACCACGATGATCAGCATGACCAAGAAGACATATTGGCACATTAAAATATTTTTTTAGAACGAACAAAATTTAAAAAAATAAAATATTAAAAAAAGCAAATGGTTGATTAATTCTGCAGGGGTGAAACGAGGAGGGGGAAGGAGGGAGTCTGATACTGCGCCGCGCTCCCCTCACTTTTCCCCTGCAGAAGTCAGCAACCATTTGTTTTTTTAAATATTTTATTTTAAAAAAAAATTGTTCTAAATATTTTTTCAAATATGCTAATATGTCTTCTTGCCTATATTATACTAATCATCGTGGTTTCGGATGTGACAGGGTTTAAAGAACACCCTGTATGTACACGGTTTTTCAGGGCCAGACCGCGAAACGTCAGAGGAACATTTCTCATGGTTAGCTATAAAAAAATCCGATTTATTTTTTCTAAAAACTCATATTTAAAAAAAAAAAAAAAAATTGATATCAAAATAGAGTAAATCTTTAATTTCTCGGACTAGCATCTCTTCTGCAAACCCCCACCTCTCTCCGACAAAAAAATGCGATAAAAACGTATTTGAACAACGAAGCGATACGCACCAGACGCGGACAAGGGAAGCGGCTGGGTAGGAGAGGGGAAGGGGTTTGTGGAGGGACTGCTTGTGGATTCACTAAATTTTGAGATTAAAATTATCATTTATTTTTGTTTTAAAATGACTTAGGAAAAAAATTATTAGGATTTTTTTAAAGCATACCATGAGGAATATTCCTCTGAAGTTTCGCGGCCTGGTCCTGAAAAACCGTTCTATTAATATTAATTCTGAAAATCTTTTAAAAAGGTTTTATACAGGTTTTAACAAGGTTAAAAGGTAGCTATATAGAGAAAAACTAAAATTTTCAAGAGATACAATCAATGACGTGTAATGAAGAAATTCAGGAATGTTTGAAACATTATAAAGTTGCCACTTAAACCAGCGAGCGACAGGTCATAAGCCCCGTAAATGCCTTCATAAAAATGTAAGCTGCGCATAATGTATTCGCCCATGCTTACCTATTACTAAATTACTCCAACAGTATTTTTATTTCGCTGCTCACGCCGCGGCGCGCCGCTCCCACAGTATCCATATAACTGTATAATAGCACGGACTACCATGGTCTGGACCCTGGGCACGGGCATCTAAGAACTCTTAATTAATCGGTAGGAAACTATCATGACGCGTTGCTCCGTCGTGCCTTGCGTTTCGCGAGTCATTGGGTCCTTTACTGACGAAGGAGGATTTATCGAGGATTTATAGGAACAAAGTTTAAAATTAACATGACTCGTGACGTATAAGGGGCGTGGCCAATGCCGTTTTTGCGAGAATTCAAAATTACAAATTCGAAATATTTTTATGCTACTTATAAGATTAACATATTACAACAGAGATGAAGAACATTTTAGAGAAGATAATAGGCATCTACAGGGCTTATGACCTATCGTTGGCTGGTTTAAGTGGCCACTTTTCACACTGTGTAACATTCACCATTCTGCCCGTATTTGAACATCTATATCGCTTCAATTCTTTCATCTGTTGATGTTTGTGAAGTTAAAGTTATATAAAAAAAAAGAAATTGTTGCTTACTTCTGCAGGGGTGAAGCGAGGAGGGAGCGGCCTTGCAGTTCAGACTCCTCCCTCCCCCCTTCTCGTTTCTTCCCTGCAGAAGTAAGCAACCATTTGTTTTTTCTGATACTTTATTTTTAAAAAAATTATTCGTTCTAAAAAATGATTAAATGTGCCGATATGTCTTCTTGCTCATACTGATCATCGTGGTTTCGGATGTGACAGGGTTTAAAGAACACCCTGTATAGGTGCCTCTTTCATTGATAAGTTTAGTCCGAAGTGAACTTGTCAGTGGAATGCGTTCCTAGAAGTGAACACCCCGCGAGGGTAGGTCCCTAGCAGTTATCCATAAGTGCGCAGTTTAGAAAGGTACACCGCCATACCTGCTGCAGGATGAATGATGCAACGTTACTCACTATTGAATTTACCTGAATTGTATGCGTTATACTTTATACAGTCACGTACGATAGTATATTACAGCTCATTTTTAACTCTCCCTCACCGGTGATGTGTAGCTAGTACACATTGCGTCCAATAACTATAATATCTTTATAAATATAATAAATATTCGGTTTAGATATTCAGTATTCCTTCATTACATATTTACGTATCGACTGAAATAATTTGGTATTAAATAAAAGTACTTATTAGGCACAAAAAGCATTTTTTCGGAAATCAATGTTTGGCATTGTTGCGTGTGCAGAAAAGAGTAAAGAATTTACGCCCGTCGCGCGTCGCAGTCAGTCACGCAGTCCAGTACTAGCTACGAGTATTTAGTAGATCTCAGGAAGTTGTCGTTGAGTCGTTAGCGATACCCAATAATATTTCATGTTTTCAGCAGTTGGATTTGAAATATTATCATCTTTGCATTAAATTATGGTTAATGAAAGCCATTCCCTATAAATATTCAATTTTTCCCTTTTTAAATCTCTTATTTTTTTAATGTGTAGTGACTACACAGCACCGTAACTCGAAGGTGTTTTTAGGACAGTAAGAGAAAGGTTAAAAATATTAATAGAGGTAGGTACATGAAATATACAAAAGTAAATTTACGGCAACAGAAAGGGGATTTTTTTAGAAGAGAATACGGAATTCTAGGCATTTGCAGAGCTCACGCCATTTTACACAGTCTAACATTCACCGCGTGGTCAGTGCGTTTGCCAACGATGCAAGGGGTCTCGGGTTAAATTCCCAACATGGTTCAGTAGCTGCAAGACTTGTTGTAATCTAAAATCTATTTTCATAAATTTGTTTTGTATTTTGCTATTAAAAATATCACTTAAACTCTAAACTTCATTGTCAAATGAAATAAAACGTAAAAAGGGGCTAGTTTTATTACTGTCCATGCGCACTGTAACTGCAAGACGTGGTGTAATCTAGCTCCTACATATCATAATTTATTGTAATACATCATATTTCGAGACGAGGAATTAGAATCCCAACCGTCCATGTGCTCAGTAGCTGCAAGACGTGCTGGAATATTTATTTAATGTACAGCGCCCATGAGCTGATTTTCACAAAAATATTGCTATATAAATTATCCAAATATATATAAATATATGTATGGTTGATGTGAAATATTTATTTTAAGAGTGTTTTCATACAAGAATACTTCATAGTCCCTGGACTGGTACCTGAAGCGAAAGACTGATCACCTTACCTTCATGTGAGAAATTTGATCGAGATATTTTATATTATTTTTTTTAACACCACAACAGGCCAGGAGGCCCAATTACAGTGGTGAATTACATCACAGAACACCCAGGCTTAAGAAAAATTACATTTTAATTTTTGTGTTCTCACCGGGAATCGAACCCGGAACCTTCCGTGCGTGAGTCAAGCGTCTTGGCCACTACACCACGGAGGCCGCCAATATGCTGCGATTGGTGTACCAATCCAGTGCCCTATGCACCATTAGGTGCGGAAAGGGAATGATGAACATTCACCATTTTGCAAATGTGTAAACATTCATATTTCCTGAACTTTAATATCAGTTGATTTTTGTGATGTTAAGGACGTTTTATTTCACCTACTAGAACCCTTAAAAATACCTTTCGATTTTTATACTTCTTTTTATGCCAGTTAGTTCAATCAACAATGTTTTGTGTGCGTCCAAGCGTTTGTAGACATGTAATTTAACTTAAACAAGGTCACGCCAAACTAAAAACAAATAATAGTTTATAGGCGTGTTTCTAATACAAGAAACATAAGAAATTATTATAAAATCAAAGCAAATGTAGAATTTATGGTTGCAGATGCAAGTAACTCCTACCCCAGTTAGAGAATACAGAAGAAAATCGACGTTATGCTTAGATTTTGTTGATTTACTGAACTAACTGACTGCAGTAAGGGATTCACAGCTTTTATAGTAGTCGTCTCTGTTCTATCTTCGGCTTCTAAGTATCATTCTATTTCCTTCACTGTCAGTAATTCGATATCAGCGCTGGGTAATAAGTGTTTAGAATGTTTTGAGATTTTATAGTTTAGATAAAGAAAATGTATAATTCACCTTCTACACTGTCCTTAAGATGATAGTAGGTCAAGCAACAGTGTGCATTGGTTTTCGGGTGAGTCCCATATACATAAAGAAAGAAATCACAAATTCACAAAGTTGAAATATTTTGTAGATATACTTGTTTTCATATTTGTTTTATTGAACATAGAAGTATATCTGATAATTTTTTGAAAAGCTATTTTTATATTATGTAAAAAAAACAAAAAATAAAATGAATTTATGTAACTACATACGTGGTACGGAGCTTGTTCAAATAAAGATTTTCTCATTTAGGATGGTTCAATTTCTTGCATAAAAACCATTTGTACAAGGCGGGTTTAAACATTATACTTTAAACAAAAACACATTTTTAAATAAGTTTACAAGATTAATCAATTCGACCGTGGCTGTATTTTGAAGTCTTACCTAATTATGGTATAGATTGAAAACATTGATTGATTCCACAAAAAGAACAAGCAGGTATGAAGTTTAGCCCAGATGTTTATAGTCTGTTTTTAAAAATCTGGCAGTTATCTGCGGAGAAAATACAATATTTCCCCGTCAGCTGAAGTTTAAACGTTAAAAGAACAAAACTTTTGAGAAGCTGTCATTTTTTTAGCTACAATTAACCAGCAGTTAAATGACGTAAATTTTGCTGTGATGAATAAGGTTTTCAGTTTGATTGGTTGTTTTTCTAAAGTATTTAAACGGTTTTTTCGAAGAGCCTTAAAGCCATTCATAATCGGTAAAATACCAGACTAATTGACGTGATTAGATTCAAAAGCATCAACCCATACCAAGAATGCAGTTGGTAAGATGCAGCTTGTTTTGTTAACGGCTACATTTTTATTCCACAAGAAATCAAAAATGTACATACCGTTATACGCAGAAAATTGTAATTTTTGGGTTACTTATTTTTTTCACAAAATTTACATTACGAAGTACTATGTAAAATATTAGCTTATAGCTGTACCAAGGAATAAACCGCAGAAGTCACATTGAACGAAATGTACAGGAAACAAGATTTTATTATAACCTTTAAACCAAATAAAATAATTTAAATCTATAAAGGACTTGCAATATAAAATAACGATTATTTTGTTCGTAAAAGTACACATTAAAATAGCGTATCCGGGACTACTGTCGTTTTTTTTGCATTGAAAAACAGTGGACTTCAAATTTCAACTTAAAAAAGCATGGATATAAAAAAGTAAGACGAAAATGGACTTTGGTGTTTTATTTACGTATAAAATAGATTATTGCGGCATTTTAAAATTCAAAACGGCAAAAGGTGGATTCACGTGTTTTATCCTCTGGTACATATATTATTTGCACAGATTTATAAGAATGAAATATATTTTTAAATGTTAACAATATCCAAAATACATTGATTTAAGTTTGTAAGTGAAAATTCTTGATGGAAGGACGACATTGGACTATTCTATAAAAATCAAACAGACGTATTAACAAACAATGACATTAACAAAGACCTAACTATGTTGACTAAATGGACAAACACAAACTTACTTACACTTAATGAAAAAAAATGCAATATTATCCATTTTGAAACTAGAAAAAAATGTCATAAAGTAGATGCTTACATAAATAATGAACGACTTACTGAAATTGAACATGTTAAATACTTAGGACTAACAATAGACAGACAACTAACATGGACAATTCATTTCAACAATTTAATTAGCAAAGTGGCGACATTATCGAGTCTTTTTTTAAAAATCAAAAATTTTATTCCAAAAACGGAAAAAATTCTAATGTATGAAGCCTATGTAAAAACTAAAATATGTTATACGCAACTATTATGGGGAGCAGGATATCAAAATGACATAAACAGGCTACAAAGACAACAAAATAAAATATTAAAGTTAGTATATGACCTTCCCTATTTAACTGCAACTAGAGAACTTTTCAAACAAACTAAGCAATTAAATATAACTGAACTCTTTCAACTAGAATCATTAAAATTTATCCATAAATTAGCCACTAATGTTATTGTAGACGAAGAACTAAAACTAGTAAAAAATTGTAGTCAACATGGACATAATACGAGAATATCAGACAAATACCATATACAACTTTCTAAAACAAGACAAGGACAACCAAGACTAATGAACCAGGGACTGAAATTATACAATAAACTACCAGACAAAACTAAACAAAAGACTCAGACAAACTTTTCAAAAGATGTAAAAAATATTATTTTGAACAACAGAGTATAAATGAAAAATGTATATATTATTTTATGTAATGTGAATGTAATAATCCGTAAGGGTTTATAAATAAATTTTCAAATAAAAAAAATAAAAAAAAGTTCATTGTAATTTATTATAAAAATAAAAGACGAGTGATACTTTAATCCGCAAATTTGGAATATCCAGTGACCAGTTTCATCGCTTTTGCGACATCTTCGAGACTGGTATCTTTATTAAGGAGTTCAATGTATTTATACAAAACAGAGGCAAGGATAGATAATTCAAAATCATATGAAAGTAAATTAAATAAAGTTTTTTTTATCTTAAGGATAAGGATCTTGAAATAGGGCACAAATAAACATATTCTTATATGCGCCTAAGAATAAAAATGTACTTAGGCATTTTTCATTTATGTTATTATTAACACGTATTTCTTAACCTTCTGTTTGAATTGAGATTTTTTTTATTTCTGCATAAATATTTTTTTCTATATCGTAATATTATATCATTGTATATTGAATATGTAATATTGAAACCTTCATTGCAAAGTAGAACCGCCTTTAAAAACAATATTTCACGTCGACCCTGCTAGAAATCGAATCCAGGACCTAAAGAATGATAGGGCAAACCAATACACAACAAGGCGGACTTTTTTTTAAATTTTTTTTTTTATACGCCTCCACTCGTTTGCGAGTGATTTTGAAGGCGGACTTATCTCCAATAGATTTCCTTAGAAATGATTTTTACTTGTGAGCAGCCACCGAGTCAAACACACTTGTCCAGGATTCTGGTTCTATTTCACACACAGAACTGTACTGTTTATCCGCCTGGATAAAGAGAAATTGTTTAAAAAAAATTCTTTGAAAATAATAAAAAACCTTTGGCTGTAATTTTTAGATTGTGGTCTTTGTCCTAAACACGATCGAAATAATATCTAGCGACAATTAGTGGAAAATTATAAAGTAAGTCCTTCAAATATTATTTTAGTTTAGTATAAAATGCTTAAGATACGCTGAAATGTACCAGTGCAACATTAGGTACAGATATCAATCTAAATCAACTGCTCCACAACTGTATAGCTTATGTTAGGTTTTTGTTATTTTTATTGAGTGTTTTGTAATATAAATAATATAGATGTACATAAATACCTTATTTTTAAAACTGTCTGAATATTTGTTAATTATGTTTGTTTTTTATGTTAGTCTTCTTTGTTTATTCTCAAATGTAATTTCAAAAAAATACATTGTTAAGAGTCCTCGGCACGGGAAACCCTAGTGAGGTCACAATATTTTTATTATTAATTATAGTTTGTAAGCAAAAAATATGAATAAATAAATAAATAAGATAAGGAAAAAAGACAATACGTACATTGATTTCTTCATCCCCTATTTCTTTTCAATGTTTTATTATCTGTGGGTTTGTTAACCCTCGTTATTTTGAACACGGGTAAGGCGGCTATCGATTCATCTAGATCTAGATTCTATAACGAGGATCTGATTTGTGGTCAGGGGGTTTCGGGACCCCCTTAAAGCGCCCGAATTCGCAGAAGGAATCCCAATAAGTAAAAAGGTCGGAATTTTAACGTAACGGTAAGATCCCAAATAATGATTTACTACCAGCAATAATTGGTGGTCAAATTCAAAGAACAGAATATGACGAAATAGTATTTTTTTCTATATAAAAAGTCTGGAGACTAGCAAAATTGGAGCCGAGTATTTTTTATTATTTTGAATCTTGAAGTTAAATATGTACATATATTTCATTTACAAGTCGTTTCACACGTTATTCTTAACCTTTAAGTTAAAAAAAGCTAAAAAGTGAAAGAACTAAAACGTTGCATTTTGCATCACATTTAACGTTATTTTTTTTATTTTTTTTAAATCCATACTACTTTTGGCCCTCAACGGAGGTTTGAAGTTTATCACTGTCTGAACATTTTGTTAATTATCTTTACTGATAAAATTATATTTTTGTGAGTAAAGATATTACTTAATCACATTACAAATTCGCGTTTTAAAACTACCGAAATGCGAACAGTTTACACTCCGCGGAACTGATTCCGTTGAGCGCCTAGCTAATATTGACGAAAACAATGGCCCATTAAAATAATGCTACCCATTTATTACAAAAAAGTGCAACTCACGCCGTTAGATGCTTATTTAATAAGGTTTAATGCACATTATAAAATTTAATTGGACTGATTTTTTTTCTTAAATACGAAATGACAGCCGGTTTACCGCATAAAATCTACTTTTTCGAAAACTTCAAGCTCTCCTTGAGGGCATCATATATATATTTTTTTGCATTCCGAGTAATCCAAAAGGCAACTTTTTAGACCCCTTTCATTTCAAAATTCGAAGAAAATAATTTGGGCCCACCTATCGTACAGCTTATTAATCTGGAATATGTACAGTGGATACTTTTCAGCAATTTATATTTTACTAGATACAGGGATAATTTTTTATAATTTTCTTTTACATTGATGAGATATTTGTAATTTGATTCAGATTCTCAGGAAATAAAAAATAATCTTACCTAGAGTGCCACAGTTTATCTGTGTCCAGGCGGATGAAGAAAACAGTTCTGTGTGTAAAATAGAGCCAGGGCTCTGGACGAGTGTTTTCGACTCGATGGCTGCTCTCACGTAAAAATCCTGACTAAGGATATCGATTGGATAAAAGTCAGCGTTTTTGTGCAGTGGTTGAAGTGTTTGCCTACCACCTGGAGATCCTGAGATCGGTTCCTGGCGGGGTCGACCTCAAACATTGGTTTTAATGGTGGTTCTTCTTTGGAATAAATATTTAAATATTAATATATACATCAATATCAATATATAACAAAAGACGATGTGGTGCAGTTGATTAGACGGAACACTGTGAAACTGGCGTCGCGACTTCGATTCCCGCCAGTTGCAATAAAAATGTTCAATAAAGATTTTTTTCTCAATAATTGGTCGAGGTGCTGTGGAGTCTTTTTCATAACTTTCTTTCACATCATCACTTTCCCTCCCGCTGACAAGCCTCTTAAAATAGATACAGAAAATAGAGTTCGCCTCGTTGTGTAGCGGTTGGCGCGTTCGCCTGCCATTCTTGAGATTCTGTGCGCGATTCCTGGTAGGATTGATGCGGCGTATTGATTTTCAAGGTCGTTTATTTATTTATTATACGACACAAGTGCCTTTTACAATATAAAATATAATGAGTTAGTTAGATAAACAAAAATTAAAAACTAAAAAACAATATTAAAACATGGGAATAAAAAAAAAGAAAAATAACAAGAAATACATATACAGGGTGTTTTTTAAACCCTGTCACATCCGAAACCACTATGATCAGTATGTGCAATAAGACATATTAGCATATTTAGAACAGAGAATTTCTTTTTAAATAAAATATTAAAAAAAAAAATGGTTGCTTACTTCTGCAGGGGAGAAGTGAGGGGAGCGCGACGCAGTATCAGACTCCCCCCTCCCTTCTCCTCATTTCTCCCCTGCAGAAGTAAGCAACCGTTTGCTTTTTTTGATACTTTATTTTTTTAAATTTTATTCGTTCTAAAAAATGATTAAATGTGCCAATATGTCTTCTTGCTCATACTGATCATCGTGGTTTCGGATGTGACAGGGTTTAATGAACACCCTGTATATACATGTATGTATGTCAGCAAAAAAAACATCGGCAGGTTGATCCTGTATATCGGAATATGAAACAATCTATGCTGACGCTGTTTTAGGTAATTGCCAGGAACATACAAACCAATGCTCCTCATAATCTCAGGATTATCGACCATACCGCGCAACGATCGATATAAATGTGTAGTCAAATACACATTCCTTCTAGTCTCTAAACTGTTGTGGCCAAGCATACCCTGGAGAAACTCTGTCAGATAGAGCCATGGATAATACCCGCACTCTCTCATGTAGAGATATCTCAGAAACTTCTTTTGGCTTTTCTCTATCATAAGAGAGTACTTCAGTTCATGTGCCCGCCAAATCATCGAGCCACTCTCGAGTCTACTTCGCACCAAGGAGTTGTAAAGAGTTCTCAGTACGCGGGTATTTTCGAAAACCCTGGCAGTACGCAGAACAAATCCTAACATCTTCAATGCATTACCACTGATTGTCTCTATGTGTTCATGAAATGTCAGAGTGCTCACAAATCTAACGCTTAGATCCTTAACATTCGATGTTCGTATCAGATTCTGGTCATTTATTTTGTAGAGAAAAAATAGAGTTCCTAGATTGTTCCTAGACTGGCACCTGTAACTCAATCATAAATAGCTATCAACGTGCTTAAAAACATGCTAAGCATTTGAGCGATCACAATGAATAATAATAAACATGCTTAAGTTATCGCAGTCTCAAGTAAACGCGTGTGTAATCTCTAAGTCAACGCTCGTGTCGGTTTGTTTTTTGTTCTCCTCGTAAATAAATACAGTTCACTGGCGAAAAATCGGCGTTTACTAAAAAAAATAATACATTATATTGCATTTGCAAAATAGTAAGGAGTATCTAATACAAATAAGTGAAAATTAAATTACAATTACTATGGCGGCGGCTTTTCTTGACATTTGGTTTGCCAACCGCCGCTGCCGGCTAAATGCAATAAATAGCATGATAAATAATAAATAAATAAATAAAAATAGCAGTTTTGGAATATTTTTCATTTTTATACCGGTGAAATTATTATGTGATTGCGCAGCAGGATTATACGTCGCGAAAAGTAAATATTTTGAATTTTAATATTAGGTGTTCACGGATGTTCCATTGCGATCGCGAATACGATAAACAACCATAGTGAGAAATCGCTATCACGTTGCTTATTAGCACGTCGATAGTTATTTGTGAACGAGTTACTGAAGTGCAGGACTGATCCACCTTTTAGCTTCACGTTACAGATGATCAAGATGCGCAAAATTTGGATTACCAATACAGTGGTTGGGGAAGCGATGACGATTTCAGTTGCTCATTAAACATCATGTGTATACAGTTATTACGAATAAATCATTGATCAATAAAGAGAATCAATTAAGAATGAAGGAAAGACCTCAATCAAATATAAGTAAAAACTTGCGTTACCACACACGGCTGACGTCATCGCGCGTTCGGAGCGGGGCGGCGGCGCGGCCGACGCGGGCGGAGGGGCGGGGGGGGCGGGCGAGCAAGGCCATTGGTGGGCCGGGCCGCGTCGGGCGCCGCGATTGGCCCGCCGAGGTGGCGTGGCGCGCAGTGAAAGCCGCAGGAAGTGTACTGGAAAAGCGACATTTTTCTCTCCCGGCTTTTCTCGACGACCCGCATACCAGGCCGACTTGACGTACGCAACATTCCGCGTGCTTGCGTTATGAAATTTAACTGATTTAATTTCTGATACATATTATTTATTTATATATTTGAATCCTCAAGTACAAAGAATAAGTACTTTGACGGACACATTTCTAAAAGCAACGTCTTCCAGCCAACCAAAAACCAGACTGGACAATAGTAGAGTTGGTCAAAAATTTGTACGAAAAAACATATTGGGAGTTTACTTAGAGTAAACTTAATAGAGTCGCCCATACGGAGAAAAACATCGTATTACCATTACAATTTTATTTTACTCAACTTATATTGACACCTAAAATATAAACATAATTTATTCAAAATAACAGATCTTTTTCACGGGAGATAAAGCTTGTGCATATAAATTTAATAAAAGTACATTATATTCTACACACTTGCCCAGACCTTTACATTTTCTCCAAAAAATATTTTCCAATTATGTTGTGTTTATAATATAATAAACAAATTTCTAAAAACTCCATAGTGTGTAAAATCCAGTTAGGTATGTCTGCAAACATTTGTACAGGCTAGAAATATTGTTGATTTAATTTTTCCCTACGTTACATCATTCGATTTTTGTCTGATGAAATGTAAATAGTTTTCTTAATGGTGTCAAGACTATCATTAATTTATAAGTAATTTATCAATACCACTTCATACAAACGAAGTCAATTATGATAATTCATTTGTGAAAGGTTGATGATTATCAGTTTATTCGTAGTTTTGGCGACAAGTGATGTCCACTTCGTGGCCTAATGGTAAATACGTTTGCCTACCATCGATGAGGTATCGAGTTAGATTTTATTTTATTTATATATTTATTTCATACTTCACCAGAATCTATATATACATATATAAGACAATGTTTGTATGTGTATCCTTGATAGACTGAATAAATACGGGACCGATTTACGTGCGGTTTTTCAGCGAAATGTAGATTTTTGCCGTGAGCATAATTTTAGATCTTCAATTTATTAGGTACAAAAAAAGTTAGGACCGTAAATGTTTTTTTATCCATCACCGGGGTTGTATTCGCCGAGAATGCATATTTAAAAAAAATGGATGTATGTTATTTTTTGTGAATAAAAAAAGTATGTTTTTGAGTGTTTACAAACAGCATTCGTTTTTTACGGCTCACAATAAGATTCATTCCTTAAATTCCTTATTATTTCTACCCATTTATTTCTTTTTACTGGATTTTTGGTAATGCTAAAATAACATTAACTGACATTTAATACATTTCCGAAAATAGTTTTCCTACATTAAGTGCACTCATGTTGGTTAAAAGAGCGAAGTTTGACATTTACAAAGAGAATTCCATATTTGAATATGAATTATTTTTAGTTTTAAAATTCAATCATAAACATGTACTTAGGTACCTACTTACAAATGAAAAGTTACATCATCTTTTTAACGTTTATTCGAACGGTTTTTACACACTTTCAATATGCAATCAGGCATTTTGGTTTCGAATTAAATGTCAAGCTCACGTGAAAACCCGGCTGGTGGTAAAAGAACGACTAAATACGCGTCGGAAATGACTGAGCGTTTGGGCATGAGTGAGTTTTATAATTTTAGAAGGCTCAAGGTGCGTTTGTGTGTAATTATTTGTCGATGGTTTTATTTAAGAACACCGAACCTGTTCATATGGTTACGTATAAGCAAAGTTAAGATTTGTAAGTATACTTAATAATGTTTTAATTTTAGAGAAAACGCGGTCTGACTTTTCATCATACAAACGTATTCCCGTATTTTCTCTTAAGATTATGGCACTAGAGCAGTGATTTTTTTTACACACCATAGGTATTTACCATTGGCGTATCCCTACGCTATTTAAAACTTTATCATCATCATTCCATTTCCACACCTAATGGCTCATAAGACACAGCACTGATACACCAATCGCAGCGTATCTTGATCATTGTTGTTACATGAAGGTATAAGTCTTACGCTTCAGGTGCTAGTCCAGGGACTGTAAAATAATATTTTAGTGTGAAAATACCTTTTTAAATACATATCTCATGTCTACCATGTCGGTCGTCGAATCAGAGACCTCTTGCATGGTAGGCAAATGCAAAGGCAAACCCATGAATAAAAATGCAATTTTCTTCGCGCTTGCAAGGTGTATAAATAATTGTACGGTTTGTTCAAATGTTTAATAAACTTTGCTTTATGTGTGCAAAACAATTAGTTTTCTAAATGTACTGTTTGACCAGAATATATTCTAATATACACGATTTTTTGGGGCCAGACCGCGAAACTTTAGATGAGCATTCCTTGTGGAAAGCTTTAAAAAAAAACAAAAATAAAAATTTCCAAAAAGTAATTGAAAAAAATAAAAGTAATCTCAAAATGTAGTAAATCCTTAATTTCTCGGACAAGCAGTCCCCCCATAAACCCCTATCCCTCTCCTACCCAGCCGCTTCCCTTGTCGGGGTCCGGTGCGTATCACTATGTTGTAAAAAAAAGGTTCTCAAATTTTTTTCAGGTTAAAGGCATTTTTTATTTAAACTAAAAAATACATCATTAGAAAGCTTAATTTCTCAACTATTTTTCAACATAATCACCAGATTTTCCAAAGCATTTTTGTTGACGACTAATCCACTTTGGAATCCAGCTTCAAAGAAGTCCGCCGCCAGTCCGTGGAGGAATTTGGTGACCGCTTCCTGCACTCTTTCATCAGTCTCGAAACGTTGTCCACCCAAGTGTTGCTTTAATTTTGGAAACAAGTGGAAGTCCCTCGGTGCAAGATCAGGGCTGTAGTGCCTGTTCAACGAGATCCCAGCCAAAATTTTCGATTAAATCCTTGGTTTGGCGAGAGACGCATTGTCATGATGCAGTCTAACGCCTTTCGTCAGTCTTCCTCTCCGGCGATTTTGAATGGCTTTTCTGAGTTTTTTTAAGGTCTCGCAATAATTTTCCGAATTTGTTGTGGTCCATCGAGTCATAAACTCAACAAGCAGGACGGTCACCAAATTCCTCCATGGACTGGCGGCGAACTTCTTTGAAGCTGGATTAGTCGTCAACAAAAATGCGTTTAAAAATCTGGTGATTATGTTGAAAATTAGTTAAGAAATTAAGCTTTCCAATGATGTATTTTTCAGTTCAAATAAAAAATTCCTTAAACCTGAAAAAAATTTGAGAACCTTAATTTTTACACAGCTCTCGTAAACTAGTGTCTTTTTTATTTCGGTAGGTACGTGAGTAAAAGAATCTTAAATTTCGAGTATTTTTTAATGTACACCCGGGCTGAAAGAGTTAAGCTTATTTTGTTGTACCTACTGTACTAATTTACATTCCTCGAAAACAAAAGGTGGATAATTGTGCAGAAATACCAAATAGTTCATTTTTTCCCCCATTTAATGACACAGCAAGTTATACAGAGTCTAGCCCGAAACTGGAGTACAATAGAGCGGCTGGTCTTTGATTTCTAACCAACAGGTTTCCTAATGAACGGTGAGTCATACTATGACTCACTCGTAGTAAATGCCTTAACGAGAACAAACGGTTGTGTGTAGCGAAAACATGGCCAGGGAGGCTGGGTGATGGTGGAAACTAAATATTTTTGAAAATAAGTTTGTTTATTAAATGTGGAAAGGTTCTAGAATCATTTGAAACTTAATGGGCGTTTGTCAACAAACCGTTTTCATTAGTGCTGAAGCGGATAGCAGTGGCGAATGGTGATTTTATTTACAGGTAAGCAATAAAAAAATTACATATATATATATATATTTTTGCACCGCAACAGGCTAGGAGGCCTAATTACAGTGGTGAATTACATCACAGAGAACCCAGGCTTGAGAAAAATCACATTTTAATTTTTGTGTTCTCACCGGGAATCGAACCCGGAACCTTCCGTGCGTGAGTCAAGCGTCTTGACCACTACACCTAGATAGAAGGTACATAATATAATGTAAGTAATATATACTGTAAATTGATATTTTTCTGTGGTTCTGTGTGATACAACAACTCTCGTCCATGAAATCTACTCAAACGACGTAACTTCGTGATAAATTATATTATGTCGATAAATTTTAGGATTTAGGAAGAGAAAAATCGGAAAACTTAATAAAAACATTCTAAAATAATAAATATATATGTATATATATTGTATAATTTTATTATAAATTCATGTTATTGTTTATTTTTGAATAAAAATGTCTGCCTTAAAACAGGTTGTACCTAGTTAGGCAGACTAGACATAATCCAGAGAAATCTATTACATAAGTATGTATGTAGTATATAAGGAATTTGTAATTTTAGTTAATAAACCATTATTAATAGTATAATTAATATTATTCATTACTTTATTATATAACTTATTGAAAAATAAATAAAAAATAGCACTATGAATTCAGTCGATATTTAGGTATTCAATTGAAATATCAACTGGCCGAATTGTTCTAGAAATTAATAGTGCTAAAAACGGTCGCGTCGAGCGCCATATGTCCTGAAATATGACGCATAAGAGTAATTATGGTCTTGTGTCAAAAGTAAAATACCAAAGAAAAATAGCCCTTAAGAAATAATGTTTTTTTATATTTTTTTAAAGGGAATAACCCGCTAAGCCTCCATTTTAAAAGGCTTGTCAGCAAATGGGAAAGATGGGATATGGAAGGAGGTAGTAAAAAATTCACCACAACACCCAGACCAATTGAGGAGAAAATCTTTCATGGATTTTTTTCTTGCAACTGGCGGGAATCGAACCCGCGACGCCAGTTTCACAGTCGGCCGTCTAACCAACTGCGCCCCGACGCCTGTTTGAAATACTATTTTCCAAATCAAGAATCTTCAAATAATTTGTGTGATCTGCAAGTTTAATCTAGGAGAAAAAACCCGCACTGGGGTAAAGACGTTCAAAATATAGTATACTTATTTGTATGAAAAAATAAGATGTAAAATCGGCTAGTTTCTTGGCTCACCACGGGCTCTGGGCGCGCTTTATTAGTATTAATATTTATACTAGGATAAAAATACGAACGGTGGAAATGATTGAAAATAAATGGTAATTATTTATTTGTTTTTCTGTAAATAAAGCGACAGTCAAACATTTTAATGGTTAGTCAAATATAATAGTAAGCTGCGCATAATCGCTTCTGTACACGGTTCGCCCCTGGCGGATAGTGGTTTGGCCGGATACCGGATATCGGATATCCGGCAAGTCTCTAAGCCGGATACCGGCTCATTGTATAATAAAGCAATAAAAATACCACGGTACCCGAATTTCTGCCATAGTTAAAAAGAAACATTATAATGTCCATGAAATGAAAAGTGGCTAAAATATTTTAATTATATTTTAATGATCTTTTATCGTTCAATAAGTTGTATATCAATATGGTTTATAAGTTAATTAATTAAATAATTATAATGCTATTGGGTAGTTTCACCCATTACGCTTTATTTTTTTAACGCAAAACCTTTTACGGATTAAAAAAAAAAAAACATTTTATTTATTTATTATATATTAACTAAAACTGTTCTGCCGTTTATTTTGTAGTGCTTTGCGCGTTTGCCCATTTGTTCTAGGTACCGGGTTCGATTCCGGGAAGGCTGGCTGTTTATAAGGTGGTTTTACACTGTAATATATCATTACTATGCTCATTTCCTGTACAGATACGATTTTTATTGAGTATTATTCTTTTTTACTATAATTTATTGACTGGTACTCTAAGCATAAGACTGATCAACTTACCTTCTTGTAATAGATGGTCAAGATACGCGGTATTTTATCCAATACAGTACCCTATGCACCATCAAGCGCAGATAGGAATTTGACGATGAAGATTATTTTATTAAAAATAAAAATTGGTTGGAACGCCAATGAATAGGAAATATATAATTTAAATCAAAGTGAAAAAATATAACCGGTTGCTGTAACACTAATTTATTTGTAGCTAAAAAAAGAATTGAAACTGCCGTCAGTCAAAATCGGATCATTTAACCATCACGTCATCACACAATTTATTACACTGGAAAACCACAGATAATTATTGTAATAAATAGACTACCTTAATCAGAGTATAATATTTATAGGAGACCCATTGCGGACACAGGTAATGTAAGATGAATGGATTATAGGTGCAAGGGTTAGATGTTAAAAAAAATACATATTTGCTCCTAGATCAACCCAAAAAGACAAATTTATTTTCTTTTTTTTAAATTTATTTTTTTATTCATAAATTTCATAAAAAGTACAAGTTTTTGTAAAATTCTAAACATAACTACTTTTACACATCTAGTAAATTTTATCACTGTAACTCTCCAAAAAAGAGACTAACTCTTGTGCTTGGGGTGACTTACACTGTTTTAGTTGTTTATTTTTAAGAGTTTATATAATTTTAATACGAGTACATGAAAAGAAAAAGAAAAACATAGGAAATATAAAGAATAAACATAAAACAATAAAACATTCATACAAATTAAAATTTAATGTTGTTTTAACACGAGTTCAAAAAAATTCTTTAGATTAACTTTAAATTTATTTATTGATATTTTATTTTTAATAGTTTTTAGTTCATTAGGAAGATTATTATAATTTTTTACACCTTTGAAAACAAAGCTATCTTGACCATGACTTGTATGGAATTTAGGAATTTTGATATTATTTTGGTATCTTAGTGACTTATTCATTTCAAATTCTTTTATTTTTTATTTTTTATATTTTTGTATAATAGAATTTATTTTATAAAGAGTGTCTACTGTATGAACCTTAAATATTTTAAATAGACTTTCCGTATTTAATGTTGATATTATGTAAATATTAAAAAATGAATTATTGAAGTACTAGCTTTGTAATTAAACATGTTGAATAATATAACTTAATATAAATCTGCCGATCAGTTTCAGAACATGACTCTTCAGACATTCTTGCTTTGTCAAAGCAAGAATGTAATGATTTTACACAAAAAAAACTCAAATCATTAACAAGACTTATAACCTGTCGTCGGCTGGTTTAAGTCATCGCTTTACACACTGTGTAACATTAAACATTCTACCAATCTTTATATATATAATTCCTCTGTACGTGTGATGTCACTGAACTCCTCATAAACGGCTTAACCGATTTACGTGCGGTTTTTAGAGAAGTATAGATCTTTGCGCTGTGAGTGTTCGTAGATATTAAAATCTTCAATCTAATATGTAAAATATAAGTGAGGAGCATAAACGTTTTATTTATCGATCTACCATAATTCCTTATAACTTCTACCCATTTATTTCTTTTTACTGGATTTTTGGTAATACCAAAATAATTTTAAATTCAATGCATTTTTGAAAATCGTATTCCTACATAAGTACACCCTTTTGTTGGTGAGAAGACCGGAGTTCGACGCTTGCAAAAAGAATACCATATTTGAAAAAATATTTGTTCTATGTTTTGGAATTCATCCATAAACAAGTACCTAGGTACATACTTAAATTCTATATTTGAATATTAACCGTTTTTAGTTTTGGAATTTCACAAAAAGTACCTAGGTACCTACTTATCAAGGAAAAGTCTTTTTCAAGCTATTAGCTTTTAGCAAGCAAGCCAACGTTTGGGCAGGACAACGTCAGTCGGATCCGCTGGAATATTATACATTAATGTTTATCACTATAATTTAAAAGAGTAATTATTATGTACGCCGACGACATTGGACTATTCTGTAAAAATCAAACAGAAGTTTTAACAAACCGTGACATAAACGAAGATCTAACTATGTTGACTAAATGGAGTCACAAAATTACTTACACTTAATGAAAAAAAAAAAATTATCCATTTTAAATCTAGAAAAAAATGACATAAAATAGATGCTCACAACGAAGAACGAGTAATTGAAATTGAACATATTAAATATTTAGGACTAACAATAGACAGACAGTCGACATGGACAACTCACATCAATAATGTGATTAGCAAAATAGCTACAGTTTTTTAGGTGAAATAATTCAATTAGATGAATCTCACCCGCATAAATAAAGGTTTCAGCTCTTTAACTTCACAAACATCAACAGACGAAAGAATTAAAATGAATATAGATGTTCAAATATAGGCAGAATGGTGAATGTTACACAGTGTGTAAAGTGGCCACTTAAACCAGCTATTGACAGATCATAAGCCCTGTAGATGCCTGGACTTCTATATTACCTTCTCTTAAATGTTCTTCATCTCTCTTGTAATATGTCAATGGAGAATGTTAAGTTTGCGGTGTGAAGTAGTATGATCGAAATCTGTTTTTGCAGAATTAGATACGGTTTTGAATTACGCTATTATTAAGGTAGGTAGGTTTTAATGTATAGTTTATTTTGGCATCAATAACTAATTTTCCATTTTTGGTGGAGATTTCTAAGTTTGCTTTTAATACCCTCATACAACCACAAAGTTAGTGCTTCAAATATAAATTTTATATTTAAAAAAAACTGTTTGAGTGTATTATTTTACGCACTAGGCGATGGCAATGCCTGAAAATACTTGTCAATATTTACACTTCTTGTACCAGTTGGTTAAATTGAATTTTTAAACATACCTTCCTAAAAATGTAAAAATCAGGTTTTTAGAAAGACTTCTTTAAATGAAAAAGTCATTATCCCTGAAGAGATATCAACGATGCGCTACCGTGCAAACCTGATTGACTCAAGGCTTTGTTTAGGGTTGAAATTCCTGTTGACGGTTCTCTAAATAAGGCTGGGCCGCGATTATGGTGTATATTTGGATAAAAATTCAAGGTATCTTCGTCGGTAACCGGTAATTGAACATGTTTAGAAAAAAAATTGTCAAGATATTCTATTTTTCACATGGAAAACTAAATTTTACTTTGTAGATAAACTTGAAGCCTGAACTCAGCGTGAACGGAGATATTCTGAATCAGGTAGAAGAATTTGTGTGCCTGGGAAGAATGTTTATTAGGGACGGAAAGGCCGAGAAAGATATTAAAAGGAGAGCGAGTGCCGGGAACAGGGTGAACGGTGCACTAAAATCTACTTAGGCAAACAAATGTTTATCGCAGTAGGCTAAATTAGCAGTTCACAACGGAGTTCTAGTGCCAACTCTTATGTATGCGAGCGAAGTAAAGAATTGGAAAAATGATAATGAAAGTAGGTTGAATGCTGTCGAAATGCGATCCCTCGGGCGAATGTGTGGTAAAACGATGTATGATAGGTGCACAAATGTCGAGATCCGTGAAGTGTGTAAGGCTGAGACATGCATTATTGACAGAATCAAGAAAGGGGTGCTGCGTTGGTTTGGACATGTAGAGCGAATGGACAGCGAAAGAACGGCTAAAAGGATCTACGATGCAAATGTTGATGGATGCAGAAAACGAGGAAGACCGAGAAAGACATGGCACGATCAAGTCCATCAAATACTTGAAGATGGACATGTCAAAAGTAGGAATAATCGGCGTGCGTGCATGAGAAGATGTATGAATGTAGAGGAAGCGAGGTCTGTATGCCAAGATAGAGTGTTATGGCGTTCTATCCTCTCTGCCTACCACTACGGGATTTGTTTGTTTGTTTTGTTTGTTTAAACTTGAAGATAAATTTTATCTTCCCATCATAATCGAGGCCCTGGTCCAATCTTAAATTTGTCTGTTTTGAAGATTTTTTTATGAAGGGCCGCACAATTATTTGAAAGATACAAATTCTTTAATACTAAAAGTATTTTTACCTGTCGCATTTTTGTAAATTTTTAAAATAATTTTATTTGAATTAATAACTATAGTTATTTATTTTTAAAGGTGAGCCTGTTTTTGTATCGGTATAATATTTGCTATTTTTTGTTGTTTTTTTTGGGAAAATCCCGAAAATCCATAATACAAGAGTTAAAAATATAGTGCACAGGGTGGATTATGTGAGTTTTAATAGTTTTTATTGCAAGGAAGCTTAAATTGTCCGAACCAGTGGCTGTATTTGTGTCAAAATTATCTATTTAACTAGAAATTTTTACATTTTTAATTCGAGTAATATAGGCGTTGTTTTTGTATGAGAATCATATGAGATTGAATCATTATGTATTTAAGATCTGAAATATGGGGTATTATCAATTTTGTTAGATGTGACGTTAGTAAAGTATTCATTAAAAGGATGAGCTATCACTGCTCTGTCCGTAACTATACTATTATTTCCTGTGATTTTTATTGGGAAAATTATTGTTTTTTCAAATTTCTTTTTGAGATTTCGTTGATAATATTCCAGGTTTTTTTTTTGACCAGTACTTGCTATTTGTAATAATCTTGTTTACATTTTTTTAAGGGTCTTTAAATAATTTCGGTGAATAATGTATTCGTTACGCTTATTTTGAGCTTATGGCAAATATTTTGATGAACAGTATATTTCGTGGTTTTTATGAATCTAAAATAATTTATTCCTATGTTGAATCGATATAATTAGTCCACGCGTAATCCAAGATTTTTTAAAGTTAGTCACAGACATAATCCAATTTATATAATAATAGAAGCATTTCATTTACACGGTTTTTTTTTTACCTTTTAACACTAAGGTTTAACACACATAACAGTCAGCGATGGCCAACTACTATCTGCTAGTAAAGTATTATTATTACGACAAAATTTCTATGTCGAAACTCTTTAACAAACATCTAAGTAAAAAAATATCTTTAAATTAATATTATGCATTTGATTTTATCTCAGTTATCTTAAATCTACCATTCATAAATAATAAAAAAATAACAGAACTTTCGCCGATCGCTTTTAAGATGTGAAAAACGCCTCAAGGCTTTTTGTTTCACGACATAACCGATTAAAACCATTTCAATCAAGAGTAGATATTAAAATACACAATATGAAAAAAATGCATACCCGAACAAAATATAAATAAATTCCGATTGAGTTAGCAACAGATAAGGCTATATAAAAATGACCATATAAATAAAAATTAATTAATATTTTCTATTCTCTGGGTATTTTAATAATTTGTTCGACTTTTACAGCAAGCGTTGGCAATCTACGTTTTTCGGCGCCTATCTATTGGCACCAAGTTACCCATTTGGTAATTTCAAGTGACCTTAACTCTTAAAAGACTGTGGTAAATAATCCCTTTCCGCGCGGTGATGTAACATCGTGTTACCACTAGTAAAATATGGAATATCCTAAAGTTCAGACATTTGAAAAAAAAAAAACATGGAGACATATCGTTTAATAGTTACTTTTCCATAATGTATGCGAATAAACATATTATTTAGCCCTGTTATAGAAAAATAAATTAAAAATCACAAATACGCCTTTCATGTTACGCGCGTGCGTTCCTCATCACTGTCATCAACTGACTGAAGACTGAATCTGTTTAAGACAACACCCACCGTAGAACAGCGTCGCTGACTTCCTTGTTATGACTTCTATCTTCGTGCTCTCTCTTGTATAAGGTATCTGTATAGATCTGTCGCTGAATTAGCGGACATTCATTCTTTGCGTAGCAAAGATAAATATTTTATGTTTTAACATTTCGCATAGTCATACAAATTTTACTTTCCAAATCGGGTGTGAAAATGTCAATTTGAAGATTACAAAAAATACGAATTCTTCGTTTAAAAAAATAAGAGAGATATATCAAGTCTTGTATCCTATGTCGACTACTGTGACATCACAGCCACACAAAAGTTAAAGCCTATATATTCAGATTCCATTGATGCTAAAAACACTGGAGTCATCCGGTACACCACTACTGAAATATCTTGTTCTAAAACACCAGTAGTGCAGTAATAATACTTATGCTGTCAACAAAATTCAACGGTTTGCTGGTATTAAAGCAGTGGAAACCGAATAAATTCCACATTTTTTATAACAAACAAACTACCACTGACGCAGCGAGGGATGTTGAACAAGATTAAGTCTTATTGTCATGATCAACCATACTTAACCATTATGTCATTTCATTTTTATTTTACTAGGCTTTTTTTCACATACTGTTTACTTTCAATTACTGTTTTATTGCTATTAATATCATGTCATAAAATTAATATTTACCTGTTATTTTCATAAATAATTTATGTTTCAATTAATGGCAAGTAATTTATTGTGTTTTTAAATACATTGTTTTTCATTCGATATTCTACATCCTGACTCTAAAGTCCGAGGAGGAATTAGGGAGCGGGCCGGGCGGTTAGAACAAAAAACATAGAAGTTCCATTGTTATTTGTGAGTCCATATTTTAAATGTTTTTTCTTAAATATTCTTTTCAAAAGTCTATATATCCAAAAAACAGCAATAAATTGTGTTTTTTATCAATATTCCTACAGAGATGAGGTAGAATTTTTTTCAAATTCAGGATTATCGATATTCGAGCGTTTACAGGGCTTAACTTCAATATCAATACATAGATGGTGCTCCAACACGCTAGTGAATGCTTTCTCATTTAATAGGATATATACAGGAATCAAAATGATGCCAATGTCGATATTCGCTAATAAGCGGAATGGGGAATGTTGTTAAAAACGTAAAGTGGCCACTCAACCCAGCCAATGACAGGTCGTAAGCCCTGTAAACGCTCGAATATCGATAATCCTGAATTTGAAAAAAATTCTACCTCATCTCTGTAGGAATATTGATAAAAAATATATACCTACTCCCCCTCGGGAGAAATCCAGATTTGTGTATGTACAAAAAATACACATACCAAAAAATAATGTTGTGTAATAAATTGTGTTTTTGCTTCGAGAGATACCTACATTTGAGACAGTTTTACAACTTCAAACCGCTCTTCTGAACAATTTACCAAATGTGACATCCAGCATTTCAGCTATAAGGTATTACCATTAACATATCACAACGTCGCGCGGCGATAGGAAATATTTTATATAAGAGAATATGGAAGTATAGGCAAAAATACGCAATGTATTGTAACGATTATATTTCATCCTGCACCATTTAAGCAGCGCGTAATTAAGCACGGGTCCGAATAATATTTTTTGGTACGTCAAAATTTGAGTATGGCAATACCACGTCAGACCGTCCATTTTGAAAAGCAAAGACCGCCCGTGACAAGCGAAATTCGTGAATAAACGTGTAACTTAAATGGGACAAAACGAAATATAATCGTTACAGTATACAATTATTCTTCCATTCAGTGCAAACCCTGTCGTTGTCCACAATGGTGACACGTATTCAAAATGTCTACTTTTTGTAAGATTCTATCTAGCGTTTGTTTATGATGCGGTCTATCACTGCACCGGGATTTGAAATCAGTAAGATCAAGGATAGTAATAGAAAACCACGAACTCAAAAAGGGCGATATTTCGAGGTGTTCGAGATCAAAACCAACCGAGGCCCGAAAGGCTGATAAAATGAGGCCTATAAAGCCTGTGAAATGAGACCAGGAGGACAGAGACGTATTGTCTAGTATCTAACAGCCGGCACAGCCGACTGTTTCCTGCTTATTATATTTAATTTATGCATATTAATTTAGAAATTGATGCAACTAGTTCTTACACCCACCTGTGTAAAAATAAAAATCTGCTGACATGACGGCCTCGCGGTTCAACGAACTTTTTATTTAAACTATTGTATTTTCCGTATTTTTGATGAATAAAAAAAATAACACATGTGGACATTTTATTATATAACAAATTTGACTACAGCCTCCGGTAGATAGCGATGGAGTCATGCATAATTTTAATGATTAAATATAATCTGTGATATAATATTAAAATTACTGAATATACGAGTACGTCATCACTGTATTATTATTGTGAGGAGAGAAACTCTTTTCTTGAAATCCACTTAGCGCGAATTTCAAACGCGGAAAATTTGTCGGGTCATTATTATAATTGACGGGTATAACGTTGTACGCACCTATGTAATTTCTTAAGAAATATGACGTCAATTTGTAGTAAAACAAAAATAGATTTTGCGAACGGAAAAAATGATCGTGTGGAGAGGGTTGAACAATTTCGTTGTTCGACCACAGTGCCACTCAATTTTGTTAAGGATAAGCAAACAAAAAAAAAAGGTTAAATGTTATTTTAAATACATAATTATTGCAGCAAGGTCCGGTTGTTCTTTTTATCATAACTACTAGTAAAAAAAACAGATTAGCCTAGCAAATGTTCGCATGGCATCACCTTCTTATTCGTCAATCCTGACTTTGCGACTGATTCTGGACATTCTGATAGCTTCTTCCACGGCCGTTTCCGCTGCACATTGTCGTACGTGATCCATTTCTCGTCTCCAGTGACCACTCGTTTCAACAGTTGCTTGTTTTTGAACTTTTTCAGCAGCTTATTGCACGCGGAAATTCGGCCCGATGATTTTTTTGGACTTAGTCTTAAAATATAGCTCGATTAGAATGACAGCTGTCAAATCATTTCATTAGTGATGGGCAATTACTGATCACTGATCAAATCGATTTTATCAGTTATTTCATGCAATCATGAAACTCTGTTTCCGAAAATTGATATAAAAAACGCAAAAACAAGCCTATTATAGTGTAAATAGGTGCGAAGGTTTTCACGGTCACTGTTATCAATATTATGTATCTTTTTTGGGTGATACCGTGTATGTTGGATTTGATCCGACGTTTCGGCTACCATTGCAGGAGCCATCTTCAGGTTCACACAGTTTTCCCTGAAGATGGCTCCTGCAATGGTAGCCGAAACGTCGGATCAAATCCAACATACACGGTATCACCCAAAAAAGATACATAATATTGACTATTATAGTGTGTTCAACACAATTATTCACCAAAAGTTGAGACATTATACTTTTTTCATGAACGACATCAAATTAATTATTTTTTTATTCGATCAATTTACATTGATCAATTTGTCCCATCTCTAACGTTTTTGCAAAATGATGTAACCTTGTAAGAACGTCGTTAATAAGTAGGTTTATTTTAGTTTTCTTTTATTTTTAAAGCTGATTTTATATAATTATGTTGATTTATGTTACAAGAATTGTATTAAAAAAATAAATTAACACGCCAGATACAAATCATTTTTTTGTGTATTAATATAAATAACTCCCTTGACGTTACTACAAAGTTATGTCGTCACTTTTTCTGACAACTGTCATTCTAATCATGTTACATTTTAAGGACTATAGTTCATGCGGCAACCACTTATCGAGCTTCTTGACCAATCCAGCGGAATGCAAATGGTTTGAAACAGTTACATGACCAATGCTTAACTCCTAAGCAATCTCCCGAGTGGTCGCATGTGGATTTTCATAGATTTTTTTTTATTATTTCGTCGACTTTTTCCATGATGGGCCGCCCAGAGCGAGGGGCATCTTTGACATTAAAATTTCCCGAACGAAACCGCTGGAACCATTGTTGTGCTACAACAATGGTTCAAGTTGTTTTTTTTTCACGGGCCTGCGACGCATTTTTGCCTTTCAGAAAGTAAACTTTCAAAATAACACGAATTTCCACGCTCGACACATTCATATTCAAAATGGAATAACTTTTACACGATTGATCAAAACGAAGCTTTATTTTCATTAAAAATATTATTTGAAATGTCACCTTTTCAACGCGAGCGTATTTGTCTAACTCAGTACAGTGTTGCCAGAGCAAATTGAGTTCAACCCCATCTTGCGACAAAATACGAAACTACTTTTTGAACAACCTTCGGGCTATGGACTGTTGGGAGACGGACAGCGGCGTCGGGCAGGTCGTTGTGTTAAGTTATATTTAGTTTTATTTTTTTATTTGATTGATATTTTAGAGATCCTCATTACTTTTTACTCTGCTTATTCATGTTTTTTCAAATATATTTTTTACTATTCTTACATATAGATATTTTATTGTTTCTTTTACTATGTTTTTTGTTTTTACAATGTATTTTAATATGTTTTTTGCTATACATGTAAACATATTTTACTATGTCTTTAATTATGTTTCTTACTATGTTTTTTGTTTTTACAATGTATTTGAATATATTTTTTGCTATGCATTCATACATATTTTACTATGTCTTTAACTATGTTTCTTACTATGTTTTTTGTTTTTACAAGGTCTTAAAATATGTTTTTTACAATACCTTTTACTACATTTTACACAACGTTTTTATAGTATACATTTTACTATGTTTTTCACTATATTTTTTTTACTATGTCTTCATTCGTAGCTAATGGTGCATAAGGTACTGCATTAGTACAACCATCGCAGCGTATCGCTCACCCCTTCACTCCATCTCCTCCACTTTTTAAAAACTATTTCTCGAACAAAATGTATTTTCATAATTTAATCAGTGCATGTTTGTCCTAATCAGGGCATGTGCTTATTAAAATGCATGTCGTGCTGGTTTTACATTTTTGTGCAACAACTATGGTGTCCTGACGAAGAGACGGGTACGCATCGAAACTGGTGGACTTAAAAAAGTCGACAAGTGGTTAAATACAAATATTAAATAACATTTAGTAAAATGTTTAGCCACAAAGTTAATGGTTTAAATATTAATAAAATTTCTTGGTTTTCGGCTACAAAAAGTTTTCTCGAAGAACCTTTTAAAACTTTATGCTTAAAACGACGTAACATTGAAAAGTAATAACGTATAGTCTTTAAAATGTAATATGATTAGAATGACAGCTGTCAGAAAAAGTGACGACATAACTTTGTAGTAACGTCAAAGGAGTTATTTATATTGACACACGAAAAATCATTTGTGTCTTGCGTGTTCATTAATATTTTTAACACAATGCTTGACACATAAATCTATAAAACATTATAATAATCATTAATATATAAAATCAGCTTTAAAACTAAAATAAACCTCATTATTAACGACGTTTTTACAAGATTACATCATTTTTCAAAAACGTTAGAGATGGGACAAATTGATCGAATAAAAAAATAATTCATTTGATGTTGTCCATGAAAAAAGCATAAATGTCTCATTTTTTGGTGAATAATTGTGTTAAACACACTATAATAGGCTTGTTTTTGCGTTTTTTATATCAATTTTCGGAAACAGAGTTTCATGATTGCATGAAATAATTGATAAAATCGATTTGATCAGTGATCAGTAATTTCTTATCACTAATAAAATTAGTTTGACAGCTGTCATTCTAATCAAGCTATATTTTAAAGACTATTACTATGCATTCCCAATTATTAATAATAATTGGATTCCTATAAGTATCGAGAAAAAGGGACATTCTTTCAATATTAGATTTTTTTTAGTTTCAGTACTGCAGAGCAGCGTTTATTTAATAATTTAAAATACACATATAACAATTTGTTTCCACTAAGTTTATTTTTATATGCATATCTATTTTTATACATCTAGTAAATGTCAAAACTGTAACTCTCCAAAAAATAGACTAACTCTTTGACAAAGCATTGACTTACAAAGCATTGACTTACACTATTATAGTTGTTTATTTATTAGAGTTTATATAATTTTGAATATACGAGTACATGAGAAAAAAACAAAAACATAGGATGTATAAATATAAACAGAAAGTAATAATATATTCATACTAATTAAAATTTAACGCAGTTTGTACACTTGTTCAAAAAATTTCTTCAGATTTACTTTGAATTTATTAATAGATATATTAGTTTTAATAGTTTATAGTTCAGTGGGGAAATTATTGTAATTTAGAAGATATTTCTTCAGTTCTTTTTTTTCATTTGAAGATCTTTCATGTTAATGATGGTTTGTGGGAGATCATTGAACAATTTTGGAATAACGCAATTTAATGTTCGCTCTCCGAAGTAATTTTATCATATTCACTAGCTGTTTTGAAAACAGCTAGTGAATATCAGCATGTGGAACGCGAGGTACATCAATTCAAGTAACGGAAAAATATCAAAATTATTTTTCAACTCTATTTACAAAATATTTAAATCCATTGGATTATTTAAACTAAATTTGGAACTAACACAAATATTGACTGGACACGGGAGAATGAATCAGTACCTGCATAGATTTAAAATAAAAAATTCTGACACATGCCCATGTGATAATGTTTCGATCCAAGATGTTCCTTACCTGATAATTGAATGTCCGATCTTCAGTAAAGATAAACATGATCTGGAAACAATGCTGGGAGAAGATCTAAAGGTTATTAATAATTAATATATATAGCGCAATTTTTGTGGAAATCACCTCAAGGCGCTGTACAATAAATAAATATCCCAGCACGTCTTGCAGCTACAGAGCGCATGTACGGTTGGGATTCTAGTTCCTCGTCTCCAATTATGATACATATGAGCTAGATTACATCACGTCTTGTAGCTACAGAGCGCATAGACAGTAAGTAATCTAGCTCCCATTTACATATTAATTTTTTTTTTTTTTTGATATTTTAAAAAATGAAATAAAAACAAATTTATAAAAACAGAAGTTAGATAACAACAAGTCTTGCAGTTACTGAGCGCATGGACGGTTGAAATTCTAGACCTCATTTACTAAATTTATATATTTGATAACATTTACATAAGTAATACGATTGATATAATATGATAGCTAACATCTCAAAAAGTCTTGCGCATCGACGAGTGGAATTTCAGCAATATAAGTGCCGATGCGTGAGCTGGTTTTCGACAGGAGGTATTTTTAATTTTGTAAATGTCACAGCGCAAATGGATGCAAGGAAATGGAGTGAATGGACTGACCTTTTTTGTCGATTTTCTTATTTTCTCCGAGCTTAGCTGAGGCGGCGATACGGCGGAGCGAGCGGCAGCTTAAGCGGCAAAACTCTAAACCGAACATGCACTTCAATCGCGGTCAAATCGGACACTGACCCCAGGTGGCAAAATAATCAACTCAATAGTTATTAGAACTATAAAGGTGCAAAAGGGACCGGATTCAAGTGGGCGAGAGGAAAGGAGACAGGTATAGGAATTTATTTACGCTGTGCCATTTTCAATCGGCCCAACCAATAAGAATGATTAAAAAAATACAATGAAAGAAACACAATGATAATACATCGAGCACAGAACTAGTTAGTATGAGAATTAAGTAAACATGTAACAGCACAAAAAGTAAACGATAAAAAAACTAAAAAAAAGATAGAATGCACTGGAACATGCCTCAGAGGAGCACCAAATCTAAACATACCCGATATTGCATAGGGCAGTGAATTGGTACACCAAATGCAATATATCTCGATTATCTGTTAAATGAAGACAAGGTTATCAGATTTACGCTTTAGATGCCAGCGCAGAGGCAATAAAAAACAGTGCAGAGCAAAATCACAAAATATTTCTTATCGACGTTGCCAGAATTCGAATCATGGACCTCGTGTATGGTAGGCGAACGCGCCAACCTCTGCATTACAAGGCTTAATTAATAGCACTCGATTGTTTTATTCGGGATTTTTACCTGACAGTAGCCGCCGCCGAGTCAAAAACAATTGTCCAGGATTTTAATTATATTTCACATAAACCTTCCTTCTCTCGGTTACGATATAGTCAAATTAACTGAACCAACGGTATTTCGAATATATCCAAATGTTTGCAAACAAGGCTGGATTTCACTCCTTAGGGAGTTATTGAATGTTCCACAATGTATAAATTGGTCATATAATCCAGCCGATTGTATGTCATATGCCCTTTAAAACTTTGTTTTTCATACTATTTTTTCTCTGTTTTTGATGTGTATTATTATTTATTATTTTCTTTTTCTGAAATTAATGTATCAAATATTTTTGTGTACCAGATATTATGTTATTATTATATATAAACCTACTGTAAACTATTTTTTATTATTTGTTTTTAACAATAATTTGTTAATACCATTTTTTTATACGTATAAGTATGTGTAAATAAATTTATTTTTTGTTTAAATTCTTTACAAGTTATTTACACTTTGCTTTTTAATTCTATTACTTTTCTTATATCCTTATTTTTTTCTTCTTTTTTACTATGTAAAGTTTCACTTTTTATTTTGCATAGCAGTATGCTTTTTATTGTTTCTACATGTATACAAAAAAGCGTTGTTTATCTTTTAAATTATTACTTACCATGTTTGTAATTACCTGTATATTTTTTGTAAATGCCCCTTGGGCGTATTGTAAAAATTAAATAAATGAAATTAAAGGCCTAGACTTCCATATTCATAATGAACTTCAGTTTTAACCGAGCTAATTTTAAAATGATAATTTTCTACATTTGTTGCAATAGAAAAGGAAAACATTTTTGAGTAGGAAATATATTAGAAGGAAGTCTAGGCATTTACATGGCTTATAACCTGTCATTGGCTGGTTTAAGTGGCTACTTTACACACTGCGTAACATTCACCATTCTGCATATGTTTAAACATTTTTCTCAACTCTACCATCTGTTGACTTTTGTGTCCAGTTGCAAAAAAATATCTTAATAACTCCCTACGGAGCAGATCCAGCCTGACTACAAACATTTGGGTATACTCAAAACGTTGATTTAAATTTTCTTTTGTTTTTTATGGGATTCGGGCAGGGAACGGAGTTGTTCTCGGGAGTCGAGGTGAGTGTGGTCAGTCAGGAGACTGGACGAAATACGAGAATACGCGAACCACTCTGCTAATTCGCGACACTTTAGTGCCGCGACGTTCATAGTGTGTATATTTATACAATACTTAATAATATCCTACTCCTGTGGCAAGGTCATTGGGATCTGTAAGGAACCTGTGTAAGTACCTAGTAAGGTACCTAACTCTAGCTACTGGCTACGTAGCCGGCAGTGAATGCATTCATCTGAACGCGAGCGTATTCCGTTCCTACATTCCAAATTTATAATTCAAATCCAATTCGCATTTGGTGCGAAGTTCGCCGCGTTTCTCGTTCCCGAGACCTTGTCAAAGATAAAAAGTGAATTTTGAAGCGGAGAATAATAGCGCAAGTGCCATTTATCATCGGCCATTATTTATCCTGCCTTCCTTTGGCTATCATTCTCTCCATGGTAATGAGCTGCATCCTGTACGCTAGGGACCCGCACATCTAACGGTGGTATGCGGACAGACCACGCCGCGCCGCATAAAAAGTTGAAAAATAAGTCCCACGAGTAAAATGGCGGGACGTTGTGCGTAAAACAGTGAAAACAGTTACCGCCGAGTTAGATTGTGACCGAGTATCGAATGTTCGAGTGACGCTTGCGAAAATTCCGCTTTCGTGATGCGACAAACAAAGACGATATTCGAAAAGAATTCAAAACGAAAAAAACTAGTCTTGTCAGATTTCAATCCAGCTTCTTACAACACATTAGGTAAGTAAATATATTTCTCAAACTAATTGATTTAATATTTGTAGTTCCCGCGCTGTATAGCTTCAAAGTTATAGAGCTGTCACTGTGAAATTTAGGTTATGTTGATAAACACAAATGTACTGTAAAATGTCAAACTTACCACGAATTTCGGATGAATTGTGTAATTCCCAGAAAATATTCGTTGGTTAACAGGATTTAATAAACTTATTTTGTATTATAGATAAAAAACACAATACGGTTAAGTTACAATCTATGATAATGATGAAAAACAATTCTCACTGACAGCTAACTAACTAGAGTGAAGTTAGCTGCGGGACCAAAGTACAGTGTTGCTGTTGTTAAAATGTAAAATATCGTAGGTACGAGAAAACAGGTTTGCCTTTTATTCTCACAGTCACAAAATTAGAATTTGTCATTAAATGCATTATTTTATAGTGAAAGCAGAATAAAAAATGTAGGTGACAAAATTTTATATGTAAAATACTAAATAATGCATTATTGATTTTTGTTACTTGATGCACTTTGGAATCTAATGGGAATCCAGACAGATTTCTTTATAATATTAATTTTGTTTACATGTGTTATATTGATTACGAAATTGATTCTTATAGTTAATTAGTTAGATAAATTATCTTTTGACCAGGGAGCGGGCAGTCTTAAGTTTGAATCTCAACTTTTATCAAATAAAAAGACGGCTAAATAATATATTTCCTTTTGTAAACAAAGTGTTCCTATTTGCTGAAAGTTTTTTTTAATGACGGGATAAGGGCAGTAAATTTCAACATAAATTTATTTAATATAGTCCAATCATCAATATATTTATTTATTCATTAACGGACTTAGTTCATTAAAAAAATATCAAACACACATCGTTATAATTTATAACGCATATCAAATACAAATAAAGAAAGTTAAAGCTACCTCAAGACAAGATCTGGGCCCCGTTTACAATGGGAAGTTAACAAAGTTATCTTCGACTGTCTATAAAGATAAATATATATTTGTCTACGAAAATGAGTATATTTGCATGAAAATTTAAAGGATCTTCATCAGTAACCTATAATTAAACATGTTTAAAACAAAAAAAATATGCATATTCTGCTTTTCTTACAGAAAGCGTAATTTTACTTTGTAGATAAAATTTAAGATAAACGTTAACTTCCCATTGTAATCGGAGCCCTGGTTTATCTTCGTGATTGCTTAAATCTAGAAAGACAGATTCCAAAAAAGACAGACCCCAAAAAAAGTTTAGATCTTGTTTCGAGTTTATAATGCGACATAATCGGGACATTGGTGCATGCAATGAATGGGTCCTGATGATAATAATTATTACAAATTCGTATTTAATTAAAAAGGTTCTTGAAAATAAATATAAGTTCAAATATCCATTGATATAAATATATATATACACAAGATCTTAGCGCCCGTCTTGTGTTCCATTTTGCTGAGGCTTCGGAAATTATTTTATCTTTCATAAAGGGCATTGCATAAAGGGCGCAACATGTAGTAAAATTTTGAATTCACTGTAAACTGGCATAAACAAACTCTTTTACTCTATTACAAGTTTTGCCCGGAAATATTGATGCGATATGACGTGACAATGCTAATTTTTTAAACATAATTTGAACTCATCGTTCTAAGGACTATTTCATATGTTCATATAACTAACATTTTTACCAACGGCGTGACATTTCAAAAAGTAATTTTGTCAAATTTATTACTATTATTTTATTTAAATTATTTATTGACAATTCTTGATGGAATTCCATTGTAATGATGTAATAACTTATATTTACAATGAAGTTATTAATTTTAAAATACGTGGCACACTTTCACTTATTTATTACTACTACCTAAATTTAAAATGTAGGTAATAAGCATTACGATTTACCTTTCCGCATCCAGTGCATAGGGCACTGCATTGGTGCTCTAATCGCAGTATATCTTACATTGTAGGTAAGGTGATCATGTGTCCGAAAATTTGTTCGCCAACAGTTGTTTGCGAGATATTTGTTCCCGGACATTTATTCGCTAAAGCAATTCACCGGCTAATGAGTTGTTCGCCACTTCACTTCTTCGACGAACATTTATTCGCCATGATATTTATACTAACTTTAAACTTTTAATTATTAGTTGTAATTGGCTTAGACCATTGTATATAATAAATACAAAAATATATCACTAGAAAAACTCGTCATGTTTGGCATTGATAATAATAATTGTGACGTCAAGATTCGTGACGATATTCTATAAAAATTTAAGCGGTTAGGAACAAAGTTCAAAATTAACATGACTCGTGACGTATAAGGGGCGTGGCCAATGCAATGACCGTTTTTGCGAGAATTCAAAATTACAAATTCGAAAGATTTTTTATGCTACTAATAAGATTAACATATTACAACAGAGATGAAGAACATTTTTGAGAAGGTAATATGGAAAACTAGGCATCTATAGGGCTTATGACCTGTCTTTGGCTGGTTTAAGTGGCCACTTTACACACTGTGTAACATTCACCATTCTGCCCATATTTGAACATCTACATTCCTTCAATTCTTGTATCTGTTGAAGTTAAAGAGCTAAAACAGCCAATGACAGGTCATAAGCCCTGTAGATGCCTAGACTTCTATATGACCTTCTCTAAAATGTTCTTCATCTCTGTTGTAATATGTTAATTTTAACAGCTCCCCAGGGAGTTGAATCAAGTCCTTATCTACGAAAAATTGGACAAACTTAAAATATTGTTGCTAATAATAAGAAGCAAAAAAAATTTTTTTTTTCTCGACAGTATTTCTGGGACCCTTATTATTTAAAAATTGTTTGAAAAAAAAGTGATATTTCCCCATTTCCATTTTTTATGTTTATCAGTTACTCAACGAACCCGCCTCTTCGTCAGGCAACTTACAATATTAGAATGCAAATACCAAAATACACCGCCTCATTAATATATTACAACAGAGATGAAGAACAACTTTGAAAGGGGATACAGAAGTCTAGGTTTTTACAGTATTCAATTTTAAGCAGTGGTGATTGTTAACAGTGTGTCAACTGGCCTCTTAAACCAGCCAAATTCGGGTCATAGTCCCTGTAGATGCCCAGACTTCTATATTACATACTCTGCAGTTGTTCCGTTAATCTTAATAACTGACCGTAGGGTTTAATCCAGTCCTTGTCCACAAACACTTGGACAAACTCAAAATATTGTAAGTATGTACTTCATTGGATTGAATAGGTAGGCGAATGCTTTACTTACTGGGATTAAATTATCGATTTGCTGAAATGACATCATAAACTTTTAATGCACAATATTATTTTTATTTATTGGTCTTAATGTAAAATTTTATTTGTGTATTGGCCGGTTTATTGCCAATTACAAATTCCTTCCTTCCAAATAAAAAGATAAATAGTGTTTTTTTTAATGCGTAGGTACTAGGTATGTGTTTAAAAAAAAAAGTTAATCGTGATTTATTTTTACATAAACGGCATAAATTGCCCTCATAAATAAAAGCATATATATTGAACATAAATATTAAGAAAAAAAATCACAGGTGCATACATATACATATCATCATCATTCCCCGGACCTAATGATGCATAGGGAACTGCATTAGTTCATTAATCGCACCGTGTCTTAATATTTTTTTTTGTTACATGAAGAAAAGATGATCAGTCTTACGTTGCAGGTACCAGTACCACCCTTATACGTATGTAAATATGTAATGAAAATGATAAAATTGCATAACTATAACAAAAGAAACAAGGAAATACACATAAGTAACCAAAAATATTATTGATAAATCCACCTGGTCCATGAAGAAGTATAGAAATTGAAAAAATAATTTTTTTTAGGCATTGCCTAGTATGAGGGTGAAAAAGTTTAATTAGATGAATCTCACCCGCATGACTAAAGGTTTCAGCTCTTTATTTTCACAAACATCAACAGATGAAAGAATTGAAGGAATACATGTTGGCAAAATGGTGAATGTAACAAAGTGTGTAAAAGTGGTCACTTAAACCAGCCAATGACAGGTCATAAGCCCTGTAGCCTAGACTTCTATACTCCCTTCTCCAAAATGTTTCTCATCTCTGTTGTAATATATTTATAACAAACAAAAATACCAACATAATATATACATAAATATGTAAAAGAAAAACGTTTTTAAACATACACAAAAGTTTAAGAATTATTTTGCGAGAGAAAAAAATAAATCAGACTCGTTTTATAACTATCAAGTCCAGAACCAAATATATCAGTCTTATCCTCATACTGATTACCATATCTGTGGAGCCTAGAAATAGGCGAGTGCATGTGATGGTTGGTCCCAGAACTACCTATTATTCTTCTTCTTCGATGGCGTTACAGCCCAAATCGAGTCTTGGCCTCCGTCAACTTTTGCCTCCAACTCCGCATGTCCTCAGCAGCCATTTTCCGATTTACAACTTGTAGAAGCTGTGCTGCATCTTTTTTTACGTCAACATCTCCCTGCCTATATTGGTTTAGTTTCCCACCTGTCTGACGATGTCGGTCGCGATCAAAACCATTCACCGGTGAAAATTATAAAGAAAACAAGAATAAAACTACGCAGTATTTTTATTATTATAATTAAAATGCAGTTCCCCCAAGAAATGTGAATTGAAAAACTCCACATGTTTAAAAAATAGTTTGCAAGTGTGCAAATCGTCAGCAAGTCGATGCTGAAATTCTGTATTGTTTTATATAACTACCACAATTTTTCTATCAGTACCTTGTGGTGCATGGGATACTGTACAGGTAAACTACTTTCAACGTTCACCCGTTATTTGTTACGTAAAGGCAAGAGCAGTCTTACTATTTTTTTGTGTTTTGATCATTTTTTGTGACGTGAAGGAGGGTTGTTCAGTCTTACGCTTCAGGTACCAGTTCAGGGACTATGAAATATTCTGGTGTGAAAACACCCTTTTGAATAAATATTTGATATCAAACATGTCGGAAATCAAGCCCGAGGCCTCTCGCATGGTAGACAAACGAGCTGACCATTACACCACGAGGCCAACTTATGTTTTCTTACACGCAGTTAAAATTAGAGCATTTAATTGTACTGCGAAGCTTCTCGAAAATGTAAAAAAAAAAAAGTTTCCATAAAAAATAACTACTATGAAACATCATAGTTTCTGGTCAACCGCTGTTTAGAATAGACAATCAATTATGTGTTATAATGGATTTCTGGTTTCCGGGAAGCCATGTTTAGCGTGTTTTCTTACGTACGGAGTCCTCTTTTTAAATGTCAGCTCTACTCACCGACGACAACTCGTGACGTCACAAGCGGTGTAATTTCAAAATTGGATTCCCAATTTCAAAAAGTCCATTTTCGTAGTTCTTAGATATTTCAAGTTTAAGTGTTTATTTTGTTCCTGAAATGTTAAATTACATAATTTCGGAAAATTGAAAACACGTATTGTAAAGTTTTTCTTCTTCTTTATTTAAGGATGAAAAAATACAAAATTGTTACACGTTTAATTACAAAATTAGGGCTTGTAAAAAAGTGAACTTAAGATTAAGGTCACGACTTAGAGATTTATTAAAAGTATAAAGGACTAAGGAATTTTTCCTCAGGAAAAAAACTCTTGGACTAAGAGACTTTCTGGACTTATAGATTTTAAAAATTGACATCATGTTTTTTAAAACATTTTTTAAGGACAAAATTCGATATGGGTATTCTTTAATAAAATATATTTAGATAAATGTATAGTTCACAAAATGCTCTACACGGCAGCGTTGCCAACTCAAAACCGATAAAATTGGACTTAGGCATTTTTTGAAATTGGGCATCCAATTACAAAACAAAAAAAATAAATCTATAAAAATACCATACACATTTTTGTTATTGTTTAGTTTGACTGTCTATGAACAAATAAAGAAAACCACTGAACTTCCTGTTTGTATGTTATGTTTCTTCATATTTTTTTTTGGATTGCTCAATTTTGTATTTTTGTTTGTTTTATTAAATAAACTAATCCGTAAATATAATAAAAAGAGACGTTACCACGAATGGAACCAGGAACCCCCATATTTTAGGTGAACGTCATACTCGTTACACCATGAAAGCCGATATTTATTCATACAAAGATACATATAACAAAAAAATATATAATAACTCCATGAAGCCAAGAGATAAATATTGGAATATTCGTAATACGTATATCCGATGTACCTAATAAAACGTTATAACTTTTTATACGACTATTTCAACGGCGCCATTTTCTTTTTCATTTTCTCAAGGGCACAAGCGTTTTCTATAATAAGCTTACATAGTATGATTATCATTAGGTAGGTAGTAAAATAATAATGATTAAAATTCTAGCCTATCTTACGTCGCGTCGACTTACATTCTAATTTGTGAAAGTCTTAAAAATATATTTATAACTAAACGTTCTCTAAAAAAATACAAATATGTAATACTGCGTAGTGATAAAAAAACTGCATCCTTGAGTTTGCGTCTTGATACACGTTTCAAACTATTTTATTTAAAACGTAATAAAACGTTTAGAGGAAATGCGGTCTAACGAAAGTTCATACAAACGTATTCCCTTATTTTCTCCTTGGATTATGGCAAGATAGCAATATTTTTTTACACGTCATAGATATTTGCCATTGGCGTGTAATTTAAAATTGTTAAAAAAAGCTGATATTTCTCTACTGATTTTTTATTCTTAACACTAATTCACGTGGACCCGAGAGGTTTTATTGTAGTTTATTTTTATTACATTTTAGTACATTTTCGATTTTTACTGTGTGTAAGAAAACATTTTTGAATATCCAATTTCCTGTAGCACTGAACTTCCCCGATATCAATTGAAACTACGAGGAACAAGGTATGATAAATTATGTTTTCTCATAGGCGTGTATTTTTTATATATTTATTCTTTCACAACTATTTATTTACTATTTTTACATTTTTTATTTTTATTTATTTATTTAATTCACAAAATACACAATTTTATTATATGCACAATTATGTGTTTTTTATGTCCCGACTTGTTAGAAAATTCCGTGTTAAATCGGGGCTCTTCGATATATAAATCAAAAATATTTATTTACATATTAAAACAATATACAAGTTATCAAAACAATACGCAAAATAATCAAAAAAAAATTCAAAATAATAATAGAAAAAGGTAAATAGTAAAAATTATAATAGAAAAATATACATAATAAAAATTATAATAGAAAAATATAAATAATAAAAATTTGTACATGTCGAAAAATGGAATGCAGAAAAGTTATATAATAATACGTATGATAACCGATATTAACATTTTAAAACAATATACAAAATAATCAAAACAATTTACAAAATAATAATAGAAAAATATAAATAGTAAAAATTTATACATGTCGAAAAATGGAATGCAGAAAAGTTATATAATTATACGTATGGTAACCTATATTAACATTTTAAAACAATATACAAAATAATCAAAACAATATACAAAATAATCAAAACAATATACAAAATAATAATAGAAAAATATAAATAATTAAAAAAAAATCATGTTGAAAAATGGAATGCAGAAAAGTTATATAATAATACGTATGACAGTGATGATATACACATATACGTACATTAAAGATAATATGTACAAAATAAAAAATAACTTTTCTTATTTTTTGTTTCGTACACCATTTTGTGAAATGGACGTTAATTATATTGTTATGGTATTTGTTATAATCAATATAGTAAAAAGTTTCCGCAAACCGAATTTCGTAAAATTTCCATTAAAAATAAACGTAAAAATGGCATTTTTCAATAAAAAATGATAAAAGCGCCATCTATGCATAATTCGTTTCATATTTCCGTTTAGAATCACCGTAAGTTAACATATAAATAGTCTTTTTAGAAAAAGGAAAAAAACGAGTACAGTGAATGTAAATAGCATTTTTATTCACGATTAAGGCGTTGAACCTAGTAAACATACTATTTTTTTTAGTGTTAGTCTGCACATATGAATGTTTTATATGAAAACATTCTGATACTCACACATAAGCAAAAGTTATAAAATATACGAATGGATACAGTGGGTTCAAATCTTTAAACGCAATTTTTGTTGAAATTTTTAAGTCTACTTGGTTTGCCGATTAATACATTAGCTTATTAAACATTCAAACGCACTAAACGTGGTTTTAACGGTAACATTTTTTGTCTCGGAGAAAAAAAAGACGACCTCTTTTTCTTTTAAATGAGTCCTCTTACACGTGTTTTTCCATTCTCAATATGTACAAAAGTTATTTTCAATTGTAACAAATCACCGACACGTAATCATAATTATTATGAATCACTTTACAATTATTATTTTATAGAATAACACAATAATGGAAAAGTCTCGATGGCGTGTTCAATAAAATTACCTCCTGTTAAACGGAACCTTTTAAAATATAATTATTATTTGAGTCAGGAGTTTTCCGATATCATTTCCGATAATTATGGATAATGATCAGACTAGGGGTTTTTGCGTAGGTACAATGTATAAGATGCATTAAGAAGAATCGTCTATAAGGTGGTTCGATTTTATAACTAACATTGAAGTTCGAGAATGAACACAGCAGCCTTCTGTAACGAGCGTCTTGAGGATGCGGCGGAGGACCTGGCATGGACGCGTGCTGCGCACGCCGCAGGAGAGCCTAACTCCAATTTGCCTCTTATTTGAACCTGCGGGCTCGCGCCGTACTGGAAGGCCGTCGATGACGATCTTTCGACTTTATTCGTCGGAACTAAGGGGCGCTGGATTGACGCGGGAGGAGGCGAGAGTGCTGGCTGGCGATTGGGTCTCCTGATAGCAACTGGTGATGTCCACATGCTCTTCTTAGGAGTGGATGTGGAAAAGAACAAGAAAAAGAAGAGGAAAGGTGGTCAACACACTTTTCTTCATACAAACGTATTTCCGTAATTTTTCCCCTGGAACTAGAGCAGTTATTTTTAAATTTCTGTCTGATACCCTTTTTTATAAAATTAAAATCGGTTTACTTTTAGTGTGCGGAAAACGGTCATATAAGATCTTTGTTTTGTCGATTTTAGTAAGGTACGAAGGTTTCTACTTGAGTTTTGAAATAGACAAGTAAAAACAAATATTTATAATCGAAAATGCCTTTTTTAAAAAAAATATTCTCCTTAATGATCAATACACTTTTGCATGCGTTTGAACCAATTTTCGAAGAGCTTTTTCTAGTCCGATTGAGGTACCTCCAAAACATGTGATTCGAAGGTATTAACCGCTTCTTCAGGCGTCGAAAAACGTTGACCTCGCAATTGATATCCGGGAATCAGAAAAAAATCATTGGGTGCCAAATCAGGACTGTACGGCGGATAACTCATCCGTTCGATGTTTTAAATGCTCAAAAATTCACCCATTTGAGCTGATGTGTGACAGCTTGCATTGTCGTGGTGGAGAAAGATTGGTTTCCCTTATTTTTCCGAACACTTCTGGCAGACAAATGGTGGTGTACCATTTAAAATTGACCGTTCTACGTTGCTCTATTAGAACGGTGGCGACATGTTAAGTTATTCCGAAAAAACAGGCGAATATTTTCTTCCAAGTGATTCGTGCGCGAATAACTTTTGTTGGATTTGGCTTGTCTTGAAAGACCCATACAGTCGATTGTTGTTTAGTTTCGGGTTCATATGCTTAGCTCCATAACTGCTTCATCACCAAAAGTCGCAGCGACTTGATCGGCACAATGTTGTTGGTTTAATCCACTTCGAAAGTCATAGAAAATCATCGCACGAAAATGTTCACGATTTAGTTCCATTTTTTTAACAAAATTAATTTTTCAAGTATCTTTAAACAATACAAATATCACTCGAATGACAAAACGTTCTGAGTACGTCTACCATTAAAAATGGCAAACTTTACGATGAAAATTCAGATTTGACATATTTACACTGGTGTTGCCATATCTCAAAACTTAAGTAGCAACCCTCGTATAATCAGTCCGGCGTACAGTTGTCTTTTTCGCACCGGTTTCAGTTGGGCACCTGCGGGAGAGTGACAAAAAACTGTATGCTAAATACATATTCAGAACGCGGTATACTTTTTGCTATACATCTATGTAAGCTGGGAGTACAAAAAATATACACTATTATACACTGATACCGGTACCATCTAATCTCAAATTCGGAAAAAAACCTGAAGGTGAAGACAATAGAATGTACTTTCCTCACCTTAAGTTTTGTCTCTTTGAGAGAACAAAATAAAATCGGAAATTTCAAAAATTAAAAATAAATCCTCTTAAATAGGGTATTTATCATGTTATCTTAGGTGTTGCTTCGATCATAGCTTCCTTTCAAATGTAGAACCGTTTATTCCCCCTCCCCGGCTTCTCGCCTGAGGGTCCGTACGGCGGTTTTCCTTCTCCCACAACATTGGGAAAAACCATTCTCCATCTGAGTTCAATGACGCGATTTGCGTACATAGGTGTACCAACATTTATATACTCGTACAGTCCATTCGAATATTTATCTCTCCCTTCCCGGTAATGTGTAGCTAGTACACAAAAAGATAATTTACGTATCAGTCAAAATATCTTTTTATTAAATAATTCATGCTTATTCGGAACAGAAATAGCATTTTAACACAAATCGGAGATAAATCACGTATACAATAGAATGTTTACCATTGTTTTGCATATCGCGCATTATGAAGTAAAAGAGTACCGAATAATTGTCTCACTCACTCTTTACGTCTTTCGATACTACAGGTATATTCGGAAGCGAGAGAGATAATTTTACGCGTCTATGTGCGAGCATCAAAGTTGCCAGTACTTCTGCCAGACGCCAGACGTCAGTCAGCCAGTTGCTAGCTCTCCGGATTTCGTTAGGGGTAGTTCTTCCGCCTACGCTGCGAGCAAGAGCTAATGTTAATAACGCAAGCAATATACACCATTAGTATTGTAATGTTTTTGCTTTTTGTATTTTCTTAACTTTTTATTTATTTACTTTTTCTTTAAATTTCTTTACATATTTTCATTATTGTAATTTTAATTTGTTGTCGATTAGACTGTGAGATATTGCTAGTGGCAATAAGTCCGCAATTTAACCGTGTATACCTTTGTTTTATTTAAGAATAAATATGTATTTTTTTGTATTTGTCACATTGGATATATTATGGTTCAAAAATATATTTTATTATTACTATTATTATTAATGTTTTTTTCATGTTTTTAGCAATTAGATAAAAAATATTATCACTTTTAACTTCCACTTTAAATAATTGAAGTAATAATTGCTAATCAAGATTTTATTTTTCCAATTTAAAATCTTTCATTTTTGCACGTGTAGCCATTACACAGCACCGAAACGGGTTAATGTTTTTGGAACCAAAAGGGAAGGGTTAATTTCCATTGTATATTATTATTATTTTGGAACTTTAAATAGTGCAGACATGCGTATTTTTATGCATGCACTAATAAAAGTGACTTAAGAGAAATTGGCCCGACGAACTGGAGAAGTGCCGCAGGGTGCAGGGTTGAATGGAGACAGATTCTGGAGGAGGCCAGTGCCTCGATTATGAACGCTATATTTATCTGTATATATCGAGACGGTATACTTCACTTCTGTACTATCTGTATCTTACCTCGGTATGTTCTACCTACTTGTTATATCGGCATCATATAATCGAAACAAGCCAATGAAATGACCGCAAACAATTAGTCCGCGTTCCTTACGTCATTAACATTTAAAATAGTTCTCATTTATATTTTAAATAGGCTTCTGTAATAAAAAGTGCTCACTTTAAATCGATTATAATCTCCAATTAGAGCAAAAAAATGCTCGCTTGAACATGAATTTTGCGTGACTTTTGGAAATCGCAAAGTACGCTTAACGATCGTCTGTATGTATCTACCGATCGACTACAAAGCCGGCTCCTTTAACGCCTCGATACATACAATCGGAAAGATAGTAAAACAGATGGAAAAAATATAATAACTATTTTTTTTTTAAGAATGGTAACTTTCTGACGCATATAATCTGTGTCTGACGCCTAGATACTCTTATTTATTAATAGGACAGAACCTAGCGACATTATTTTCACATCTAGGCGTTCGTTTTATTAAAGTGACAGTTATGTCGGAATTTAATTCGACTTCAAAACTCACTCATTTCTCTCTCATATTTTTAATAGGCTTAAAAAAAAAAAAAAAGTGCCAACCTCAAAACGATTAATTTTTTTAATAAATCATAGTTAAAGGAAAAATCTCTCGGAGGGACAAAAATTTTGACACTTTTAATGCGTAGATAAACGTATCGAGGGGTTCTAGACCAGTCGGTATAAACCGATGTACTTACATCAAAACTTGATGGTGGGGGGTATCGGTACTATACCTTTGTAGTCGGTCGGGAGACTTTATATTCAACTATGACGTCATACTGAAGCTATGTCATTTTAGAGCGTAGATATGTGTACCGTGACGTACGCTTCCCCTTGATTCATATCGATGTACCTACCTAAAACTTGATATTTATAATCGCTAGAGGAAATTTATCTTCTACTATACCATCAAGGTGAAGGTATGACGTCTTTATCTTCCTATTATAATCGAGGCCCTGGGCCAACAACGGGCTGTAGTGCCACTGATGATGATGAATAACAACATTATATCTGAATCGTTTTTTAAATATTCCACACATATGCCTTAACGTTAACTTGAAATATTTTGATACATATTTTCCTTTCATCATAAACGCATTTTTAAAATTTATAATACTTTTAAACCGCCATTTATAAATAAATATAAATGTTTTGATTGTGTCCAAATGTTTGTAGTTAGAGGTTGTAGCTCTTTTACTTCACAAAAGTCAACTGATGGGAGAGTTGAGGAAATGTAGATGTTTAAACGTAGGCAAAATGAATGGTGAATGTTACACAGTGTGTAAATCGGCCACTTAAACCAGCCAATGACATGTCATACGCCTTGTTAATGCCTAGACTTCCATATTTCCTTCAAAATGTTTTCCCTCTCTGTCGCAACAAAATTTAGGCATGATATAAAATTGATTTCTGTGGATTTGCCTTTTTTAAAAATCAGTGGTTCTTAACCTTTTAGTGATGGTCCCCCATTTGACCAATTTTTGGTCTTGCCATGGACCACCAACCGTTTAGCGATAACGCATATAATATAAGGTTGATTATTAAGATTTTTTTATAGATAAAACAAATACAAAATTATTCGAGAGTCATTTTTACAATATTTAATAAATATATAAATATTACTTAAATTATATTTAAGTGCGATTTTTGTGACTGCATGTTGTTTATCAAATACTGAATCCTTGGTTCAGTGTTGTTTAAAGCTAAACGAATTTCGGCATCCTAATGATTTTTTTGATAACTTTTAATTATTAGAATCGCTGAGAATCTCTGCTCGCACAAGTATGTGGTTGAAAAAATAGTTGGATAACAAGGTAATGCCACTGCACGGTATAACCAATACTATTTTAAAAATCATGAACTTTTCTGCTCACTCAAATTTAAAATACACATTTGGTCATGATATTCACAATTACAATACGCGTTATTCAGGGAATCTTCATGTGTCTAATACCCGTATGCTAATACCCGTATGCAGAGAAAAGTACATTCTATTGTCTTCACCTTCGGGTTATTCTCTGCATTTGAAATTAGAATGTACTTTCCTCACCTTAAGTTTTGTCTCTGCATACGGGTATAAGTTTCGCTCAACAAAGTTTGGCAGTAGGTCCTTGGAAAATATTGGCCATTCCGAATATAATAAACTGCACGATGAGCTGAGACACGAAAAATTGAATGAAAAATCCAGAAATGTCGCAATTAAAAAATATTTCTTAAATCTTTTTGATAGTGATAATTATTAATGTAGTTTATATAGATGGTGTTTTATGTTTCGTATACAATAATGTTTTCTTTCTATTTCGGATGTATTAATTTGTGATATTATGTATTGTCAAAAAAATGTTTTTTCTTATGTACGGTCCCAAATGAGTTTCTTTAATAACTCCTGGGAGTATAATGTACTTTTTGTATTAAGAAAAAAAAAACATAAAACAATTTCTAGAATTTTACAGAAAAAAAATGCATTTTGGCCTTAGAAACCCTTAAGTTTAATTTCTTTCTCGAATGTACCCTATCAATTATGGTAGTATTGCATGTCGATTACCTCTTCCTGAATCTTGAAAAGCACCTCAGAAGTCTTGAAAGCGAACGCGTTGTTGCGGATCAGTTTCCAAATACCTTTGTACCTTGCATTTAGAAAATTAAGGATTTAATTTATTTTTCAAAACAAACAAACCATCAAGCCGTTTCTCCGTAGGGGTACTCAGAGAGGATACAACGCCATATCACTCTATCTGTGCATACAGACCTCGCTTTCTCTACATTCATACATTTTCTCATGCACGCACGCCGATAATTCTTATTTTTGACATGTCCATCTTCAAGTATTTGATGGACTTGATCGCGCCATGTCTTTTTCGGCCTTCCTCGTTTTCTGTATCCATCAACATTCGCATCGTAGATCCTTTTAGCCGTTCTTTCGCTGTCCATTCGCTCTACATGTCCAAACCAACGCAGCACCCCTTTCTTGATTCTGTCGATAATGCATATCTCAGCCTTACACAGTTCACGGATCTCGACATTTATGCACCTATCATACATCGTTTTGCCACACATCCGCCTGAGGGATCGCATTTCGACAGCATTTAACCTACTTTCATCATAATTTTTCAAATTCCATACTTCGCTCCCATACATTAGAGTTGGTACTAGAACTCCGTTGTAAACTGCTAGTTAGCCTCTTGCGATAAACATTTGTTCACCAAAGTAGATTTCAGTGCACCGTTCACTCTGTTCCCGGCACTCCCCCTCCTTTCAATATCTTTCTCGGTATTTCCATCCCTAGGAAACATACTTCCCAGATACACAAATTCTTCTACCTGATTCAGAATATCTCCGTTCACACTGATCTTACATTTAGTTATATTTTCATCCCTTTCAATAACCATCACATTCATTCATTTTCAACCTTTGCAAATCGATAGTTAGATTCTTTTGCTTTTGATCTCAGCACGCTGTCCGTTTGCAGAATATTATACTCAATAAGAAATTTGCGCGTTTTTCATCACCCGTTTTATGATTTACTGATCAAATTGTTTTTTTTTTTAATGATTAGTTTAATTTTAATTTAAAAACAAACGTGTAACGGACGGTTTCCGTTTGCGCTTTCAATTCTCGACCCGTGTATCCAAGACTCGTTGTGTTGCTGTAAACTGTAGCTAACTTCGTGATTGATAATCATATAATGGTTTTGTCCGTGTGGGAAACTAACTAAGCGGGTGGTGTATTATTACTTTCAGATTAATTCCATAACCATGCAGTTAATACCGCTTATTTCAAGATTATTAACCACTTCGATTTTATCAAGTATTTTTTTTTATATAGTACACACAATCGTTTCACTTGTTTTTACTGTTTTAAAATGTCTTGACCTGTGCGTCCATTTTTCATTTCCTTGTTATTTTGTTGGTTTGACGATTTTGCTCTATAGTCTCTATCAAATAAACCGTTGATTTTAACTACTCTGTGCAATAAAGGGTAAACTGTAGCTAACGTCGTAATTAATAATCGTCGAATGGTTTTGTCCGTATAGGCGACTCTATAAGCGGGAGAGATTTATTACTCTGAGGCTATTACAATGTTTAGGGATATTTAAACATATTGAAAGTATAAAAAACATCAACATAAAAAAATCAATTACTAAAATAGTGATTGGTGGAACAGTCATCTTCTTTCAGTTTGCGTATTACGCTCCGCCCTCAAATTTCAGCTGAAACATTAGGACGGAAAGGCTAAAGAGGTTCTCTCAGGACTTTTCCCCTAGTGGTGGGCGGAGTGGAGGGGGGTCGCGCCGCTATATATATACGCGCGCGAGACCCATCAGACATTGCGTTCAACACCTTCGTTCCGTGCACTTCTCAGAAAAGAGACACAGCCTCCGTGGTATTGAAAACCCAATCGAAAAAACTGAATCTTGTAAAGCGTGCAAATTCAAATTCGAACCATCACCGAGTCAACCATCGCAGTTTTCATCAATCCCGCGATTTTAATATTCTTCTCGACATTTCGTAACCCGCTCCAGAACTCATCGCCAGCATTGTTTCCGTCCAGTGAAGTGCCAACGAAAGATTGAATATAATCTCCTAGTAAGCATCCCAAAGGGGCTTTCGTGACTTGTCACTGGTGTTTTTAATTTGTGCAGTGAATTTTTTGAATAATTGTCAGTTGTAACGGATACCCTGGCTTCAACGAGAATTTCTTCCACTCGCCGTAGGAATACTGTAAGTTTATAGCATTATTTTTTAACTTGCTTGGAAATTCACCCAAAACAGGGCATAAGCTTTTGTTAGGATTGAGCATTTAATTCCGTTAAATTTGTACGAAAAATCTTATAAAATACGTTGAAAATACCAAAACTAAATATCCGCTTTTTATATCAAACTATAAAATTAAACCGAAGAATTTGTATATTTTCGCGTGAAATAATATTGATATTAAATGTTAAATATAGGTTATATTTTTAAAAAAGCTTTATCTATATAATTATAAAAATGAAAATACGTATATGGTTTTATTCCACTTTTATTTATAATTTTTTACCAGTGACCGGGTTTCGTCGTGACCGACATCGTCAGACTGGTGGGAGACTATATAAATAAAAGTGGAATAAAACTATTTACGTTTTTTTATTATTATAATTAAAATGCAGTTCCACCAAGAAATGTCAGTAGAAAAACTCAATATATTTATCGATATATGTTTTTCGTTGTTTTATTGATTAATTTATTCAATTTGGCCGCATATTTATACTATAGATAGATTGAGGTTTATTTCTGACGTTTTTTGTTAGAGGTGCATTTAACTATTCATGTATTATAACGACGTGTGTTTTTTATTTAAACACTTTTAAACCATAAATATACTCGAACTTATAAATATATACGTTCATCGTACATTTTACTACATACTGATTGTATACATTCTGCCATTTATTTCATTTAATTCCGTTAAATTTGTACAAAAATCCTATAGAATACGTTGAAAATACCAAAACTAAATTTACGCTTTTTAAATCAAACTTAAATATTAACCGAAGAATCTGTATATTTTCGCGTGAAATAATATTGATATTAAATGTTAAATATAGGTAAAATTCTAAAAAAGCTTTAGCAATCTATGCTAAAACGTATTTAATCGTTGTATTATTGATTAATTTATTCAATTTCGCCGCATATTTAAATTATAGATAGATTGACGTTGATTTCTGAGGTTTTTTGTTTGCGGTGCATTTAAAGACGTGTGTTTTTATCGTACATTTTACTACATTGATTCTGCCTTTATTTATTTATTTTTTATTATTTAATTTTACAATTCGCGCAAGAGGCATTTACAAAAATTATACAGATAAGTACAAACATAGTAAGTAATAATTTAAAAAATAAACAACACATTAAAAAAAACAATAAACAGCAACTGCAATGCAAAATAAAATGTGAATCTTTGCATACCCAGTGAAAAAGATAAAAATATGGATATAAGAAAAATGATAGAATCAAAAAGCAAATTGTAAATAACTTGAGAAGAATTTAAACAAAATACATATACATATAAATATATATATGTTTATTTATTTTGTTCATTAACGCCTAAAAGGCATTTACAAAAAAAAAAATGAAATACATGCTAACATACTAAATAATAAACAGAATATACAGAAAAAAATTGTGAAATTAGTTAAAAAGGGTATGATAAAAATAAAGTTTTACAAAGTAAAAAAAAAACAATAATAACAAAGGTATGCAAGAAAAAACAGTAAGCATATAAATAAAAAATGCAAAGATATTAGCTTATGAAATAAATTCTGTAAGGCAAACAATAAATAAAGTGTTACGGTAAGCAAGAAAGATATTTTTAAGTTAAATTAATAAACAAGCAAGCATATATTATCACGAAAAAATACGAAATAAAAATATGTATCTATGAAATGCGTATTTGCCAATACTACAGTGCAATTTGATATAATAGTAAAAAATAAAAAACAAGTATAAGGTAATAAAAATAAACAAGTAAGTATTTTTTTTAATTTATGAAATTGAATTGTCAATAATAGTTTGACGAGCAGCTACAAATAAACTTGATATTTTGGACTAATAAGATGGTAAAGAATTGGACAGAATGTACATACAAAAAAATGTTATTAACAAATAAATGTTTAAAAAAAAATATATAGTTTGCCGTAAGTATATAAATAAGATAATAATAATAATAAATGTAAACATTATACCATTTATCCCATTAAGTTTTTACTTATTTAAATAAAGTTTTTGTCATTTAATTAGTATTGCCCTATAAAATGCAGTGACTTTAACTAAGGTAGTACCTAAACCCGGTGAAAGTTTATCTCCACTCGTACTACGCTGCAGTGGTTTTGTTACTGAGGCCCAAAGGTCCGTGGCCAGTACTAAGTACTAGCACTATGCCTTGTACCAGTAACACCACATATTGTTACATCAGCCAACTGACAACGGCTTGGCTTTCAAAACAATCACCCGACTCAACTATTTTTAAAAATGGTCTATTTAACCGAGAGACGAATGCTTCACAGTTAACTTATGTTTCATCATGTTTTTTTTTTTCATAGTCTTTATTCAATAAAATATACACATCATTACAATATTTATTTATTTATTGTTATTTATTTATTTATTTAAACGCTTTTACATGTTTTACATACATACATACAAATAAAGACATACATGTATTTTACAAAGAAGTAGCAAAAAATATAAAAATGATTTTTAGAAGAAAAAGAAAAATATCAAAAATATCTTTTATTAGTATAAAAGTGGAAAGAACAGAAGTGCATTTTTAAATATGAAGACAGAAATGCATTTAAAAAAAAGAAAGGAGCAAAAATAAAAATGAATTAAGAAGAGAAAGAAAAATAAAAATGAATTTTAAAAAAATAAAAATTATTACATATTTGTAGAAAATACAAGTATTACAGTGGAGAACAGGATACATTAATATTAATACATTATAAAGATAACAAAGTATTAGAATATATTTTGTCCCCATAAACTATTCAATAATAGTTTGTCATCGGGTGCTCAGACATTAGTTTCAAATAAAAAGAGTACAGACATAATACTGTATACGTATAAAATAATGAACATGTACAGTTTTGTTTTTGATGCTTTGAAAAATATTATTAAGAAGAAAATAACTCAACAAAACCAGGTAAAATTAGTTTAAAGAAATAATATTTTTTTAAAGTAAGAAAATATAGTAAAATAATACAATTAAAATTAAAGAATAGCAATTTACCTCAATATATTTTAAATATGGGAAAAAAATATATAAACACATTTATAAATAGTGTGTGCAAATGTAATCAAAATAAAATAAAAATAAATCAAAATTAATCGAAATTTTCAATTCATATCTACAGAAAAAAATAAAATAATAAGAAAATTAAATGTACCTATTAAAATTAAGAGCTAAATAATGTAAATAAAATAAGAAAGAAATAAAAGAAAAAGTTAACCTAAGAAAATAACAAAAGTGTAGTCAATGAGAGATAAAAAATATTTTACACAAATAATAAATCAATAAAGGACGTTCTATCTACTAACCACTTTTATAATAAAAACTTATTTATTTATTATTACATGTTGATGATAAAATCTTACCAACGCATATAGATATATTTTTATTTTTATGCTTTCTAACATTCTGTTGTATTTTTGTATGATTATTAAATTAATTAAAGGGTTTTTTTTAAATCCTCATCTAAGAAATATTCTGACAGATGATTTTAAGAGATAAAAAAATCGATTGTTTTTTGTAATAGCGTTATTTTTGAGAAAATCATGTCAAGGGCGTTATAATATAAATGAATATCTTATTCTTTGTGGTGGGGGTCAGTGCTATGCAAACTCCTGACGTCACTGCGACCTGTGAAGATCTTTTGTCACATCACAACTAATCTTGCGTCTACAGACCGCATGGGCGGTTGGGATTCTAGTTCCCCGTTTCAAAATATATATATTTATTTTTTTATAGGAGTTAGATTTAACACGTCTTGCCGCTACACATTGTCATTTAATTTGTTTCAACAAATGTATAATTAATGAATGGTATTAAGATATGTTTATTTTAAAATTTCAATGCACAGAACTGTTCAAAAACAAAAAAATTGTTTTGTTTTAATAAAATGAGTTTTTTTTGTGTATTTTTAAGTTTTCGTAAATTGGCACCTAAAATAAAATATAAAAAATGTGTTTATAATATTTTAAAAACATATTAAGAAGCTCGCTCGATAATTATCGAAGCTTTGATTTCATAAAATTATTTAAAAAAAACAGGAATCTGGATAACATTTTTTTTTGGGTATTTGAAGCCCTAACTTTGTGGTTGTTGATTTTGTTTTTGTCCATTTTTTAAATAATTATACCTTTAGAGTCAAGCTTGTGTAGCTTCTAAACCGGTCCGTAAAATAATAAATTATTAAAAACAAAGTTTTTTATTTTAAATTTAACCAGATAGTGTTATTACTAATATTATGTAATTTTAAAATTACATTTACTTCCTTTTCACACCTAATGGTGCATAAGACATTGATACACCAAACCCAGTGATATTTTTTGTAACGTGAAGGTAAGATGATTAGTCCATTAGGAAAAATCAATAATATTTTGAGTTTGTCCAAATTTTTGTAGACAAGAACTGGATTCAACTCCCTTGGGAGCTGTTTATAATAACATATTACAACAGAGATGAAGAACGTTTAAGAGAAGGTAATATAGAAGTCTAGGCATCTACAGGGCTTATGACCTGTCAATGGCTGGTTCAAGTGGCCACTTTACACACTGTGCAACATTCACCATTCTGCCCATATTTGAACACCTATATTCCTTCAATCCTTTTATCTGTTGATGTTTGTAAAGTTAAAGAGCTGAAACCTTTATTTATGCGGGTGAAATTTATCCAATTGAATTATTTCACCTACATACTAGGCAACGCCTGAAAATCTTATCTCTTAAATGTTCTTCATCTCTGTTGTAATATGTTAATATAAACACACCCCCAGGGAGTTGAATCTACTTCTTGTCTACAAAAATTTTGACGAACTCAAAATATTGTTGATAAATCCACCTGGTCCACGAAGAAGGTCCAATAGAAATTGAAAAAATAAGATTTTCAGTCTAAAATAGGCTAGTTTTTTCGTTTTCTATATCAATTTTCAGAAACAGAGTTTCATAATTGCATGAAATAACTGATCAAATCGATTTGATCGGTGATCAGTAATTTCCCATAACTAATGAAATTAGTTTGACAGCTGTCATTCTAATCAAGCTATATTTTAAGGACTACAGGATCCAATTTCAGATCCTGGAAGAGGAATATTTTTAATCGATCATTCGTGATTTGCGCAGCATCATACTGAGTAGAATTGAAACTAATTACCGCGATAGTGTAAGATGCCCACAATTTGACTTACAACCAACTTAATAAACAAATTAACATTTATACTGGTATTTTTATGATCTGGGTCATATTATGTTGTTTGGGCAACCCCATACTGGTAGCAAAAGGGATGCTCTTGTAATTAAGATTGAATTCAATTGATATTGTACTAATTTGGTTTGTACGGACATTTTAGTATTTTATTGTCATAAAATTTGTACGTGTAAAATGTAAATGGTGTGATGCAAAAATGTATCAAGCCACACCAACTTCAAACTGAGATAATTTGTCGTCAGACGCATTAAAAAAAGATTAATTATTTACCTTGGCTGCTAAGTTTAGTATACAGGTGTTCTTTAAACCCTGTCACATTTGAAACCACGATGATCAATATGGGCAAGAAGACATAATGGCATATTAAAAAAATTTATTTAGATCGAAGAAAATTTGTAAAAATAAAACATTAAATAGAACAAATGGTTACTTACTGCAGGGGAGAAGCGAGGGGGGCGCGGCAGCTTGGTTAACGGTGTGTCAGACTACCCCCTCCTCGTTTCTCTCCTGCAGAAGTTAGCAACCATTTGTTTTTTTAAATATTTAATTTTTAAAAATTTTATTCGTTTTAAAAATTTATTTGAATGAGCCAATATGTCTTCTTGCTCATACTGATCATCGTGGTTTCGGATGTGACAGGGTTTAAAGAACACCCTGTATAAAAAATAGAGGCAAAAATTTTGTATTTAATTATTTTATTATATGATATTTTTTTCAAAAGCGGGAAAAAATATTTTTACAAATCACGTTAAAAACGATAACCTTTGTAATAACAATAACGCAAAAATATTTTTAACGATATTTTTTCCGAAAAAAAATTTAGGTAAATCTATAGTTCTTATCTTTTTTTAAATGTAAAATTATCAATCATCATCATTTCTTTTCCGCACCTAATGGTGCATAGGACACTGCATTAGTACACTAATCGCATCGTATCTTGATCCTTTTTTTTTTACATGAAGGTAAGATGATCAGTCTTACGCTTCAGGTACCAGTACAGGGACTATGAAACATTTCAGTGTGAAAACACCCTTTTCAATAAACATTTCGTATTAACCATGTCGGGAATCGAACCCGTCTTAGCGCAAATGTGATAATAATGTTATTTTTAAATTGATTGAAAGATGCAATTCACTAATAATTTATGTTATATACGGATAAAATCATTTAAAAACTAATGTCTGATAGTCGGGAATCAAACTTGATAACAATTTCAGCAGCCCAGCACGTTTCTGTTCTGAGAGGTAACCACGGACCACTTGGCGGTCATTGTGTACCTACCCTTACCTATTTGAAGTTATTTATTATTTTGATAATCCTTAGAGATATACTTTGCATCACTATTTACCCAAAAAAATTAAAAATTAATCGGAAGTATTTTTGTAATTATGAATAACTTTTAAAACAATGCAACGAATCGACTATTTTTATTAAAGGGCGTACATAATCCTAAAGTGTCTGGTATTTAATGCACGAATTGCATTGGTGGTAGACTCCACGTGGGTTCCATGTGCTAACTTTGATCATACTAAATGTCACTGCGGTTTAAGGCGCGTTTTTCAATAGAAGTCCTCAAAGTTACGTTTAAGTATTTTTTGTAGCATAATGTCTTTTGTATTTCATGAATGGGTTTTGTCGGTTTACAAATGTATTTTTGCAATAGAATTCAGTTGTTTTCGAAGTTATATAAATCTCAGCATGTTATGAAAATATTCACCCTGTTAATCATACAAAAATACTACTACATTATAGGCAAAAACATGAAAACATGCTTTCTGACATATCGAAATTGTTATTCAGGTTAAAATATGTTACAACAGAGATGGACATCATTATTAAGCAAGAATTTCGGAAGTCATTGCATTTACAGGGTTTGTAATGAGGTATTTTGTTTTTTACTATCGAATATTAAAAAAAAAATATTCTCTAACATATACTTTAGTCACTAAAATATATGTACTTAAAATATGCGAAGCATATCTATTATTTTAATTTGATTGTTTTTTTTTGTTTCATTCCTAGTTTTAAATAACGCACGGTTTGTAAAAAAATATGTTCAAGTAAAAAACTATAAAGAGCCAATAAAGTTGTCATATAATTTGTATTTTTTTCTGTGATGCGGTTGTTTTCTCAAAAAACAATAGTAATAATAATACTAAATCATCATGATAATTTTTATTCCAGTAAAAAGGCTGAATACAAAAGTGCCAATTTGTGGGAATCAAATACTGTCACATACGAAACATCGATGAACGGTACGATTCAGAAAACAGATTAGAATATTTTTTAAAAATTAGAAGCGTTTCACCACAAATAAAACAAATTTCAAAATTTTAATATTGGTTGCTTACTTCAACGTGGCATCTAACTTTCCGCGTTTCATAGCCTAGACTTTCCCATTTCTAAAAATGTATACCTTGATAAAGAAGCTAGAGTAGCTTTGAAACTTGTCGGTAGAAAAAAGGTAGTTGTTGTTTTATATTTATTTGAATAAGTATAATATGAATTATTTTAGGTCGGTAGTAATCACTATAACAAACTGAATAATAAAAAAAACATTTTAAAATATGTCATCTTCAACTATTGAATTTGACAATATTTTTTTTTGTTATTTTGAAAACTTAGTAAAACACTGAAGTCTGGAATTGAAAGGGGAAGAAGGCATGTATGAAAGTATTACTTGCAAACTTATTCAGAATACATTTGTTTACAATAATTATAACATTGTCGGTTCAAAATACGGCTGTGTTTGTGAGACTGACTTTCAAATTATTGGGTTTGTTGCAAACATGGCAACTTCTACTAGAGTATTGCAAAATTGGTAATTTGTAAAATTAAATTAATTATTTCACTATAGTTTCTTGACACAATTCATATTATTTAATCAAATACTAACTGGTTATAAAAAAAAATATGCATAAAAATTTTGAAGCTATTTTTGTATTAGTTTTTTGTGATTTGCTCAAAATAAAGAAATATGGATTTTGCTGGATTTGCAAATAGTACCTTCATATAATAATTTTTACTTTAGACATAAAACATAGGTATATTCATTTTGAACTCGATTTGAGAAAAATGCGCCTCGTTCCATGTGCTTCCATAAAATACGTCATTTTTGGTATAACGATGAATCGAATCGGCTTCTTGACAAAGGTCCTGCCTGGACACATCCACAGGTTCACAGGTGTAGATGCCGTACGGTGCGCTGTATTCTATACGCACGTAATTATGTCTGAATGTCATGTGTGACATCTGACATCTTGCACGTCGCCGTCGCGATTATAACCAACTTATATATATTTTTTAACATTATTTTTTATTTAGTCCATAAATTAAACATGAGCCCTTCAAACTCCGAAACAATGTATGTAAGGCACTTGTTCTCAAACTGTTAGAGCTATATATGGTAAACACCAAAAGCAGACTGTAAACCTAAACGACGACTCGTAAATAGTAATAATTTTAGAAGAGAAGTTTAATTAATAAGAAGAGAGTTTTTGATGCAAATGCCAAAATTGAAGTCCAATATCCATGGATAGGGGCTCATATGATGCAGTCTCAAATTCTAAGAATAATGCATTGCCACTGTGACACGAAGGTGCTAGCTTAGGGATACCATATTTCACTAGGGTATCGTCAGGACGTTCTGGAATTGGAATATGTAAAACAAAAAATGCAATTTTATAATGGTTTTTTTAACATTTTATGTGGTGTTTCTTGCGGAAGAAGTGCCGCTGGCTATATTTTTTATATGACTTAAAATAAACGTAATACTTCAATATTGAGTCTACAGTCCCTGGCAGCAGACGACATTTTTATCGGTCCTTTTCACCGGGCCAACATAAATGATGTTACTTTTTCCACTATGGTTTTATGAGCACGAATGGAAATTAAATACTCAATTTAAAAAAAATGAGAAAAAAACTTTTTTCTTACACAGAACCTATCGACTTCCACTCTATCGAGGCAAGTTCAACTTCTTTAAAACCCTAACCGGTCCAATGTCGAATCTCATTCGACATCAACTTTTTCCATGGAAAATTATAAAATATAGATAATAACGCCATTACTTTGTACATTTCAAAAATAATTCTCGTTTTTACTGGAAATCGAGTTTTTATTATTTTTTATAATGAAAAATTTAGTTTCTATAATTTTCCAAAGTATGATATATGGTAAAAATCGATGTCAAATGAGATTCGACATTGGACCGGTAAGGACTAAAGTTCTTTGCATACATAAATTACTTACTGTAAGCATTTGCCATCTTATTTTCAAATTTATAATCAGTACTTCCGTGGAAGATTGTTGTTGATTAACAGTGTTGCACTGTGTAAGTTTAAATCGGGACATTATAGGTTTCATCGGGACGTCGGGACAGAGAGATCAATAATGGTGACAGTCCCGATATATTTTATATTCCTTACGCATGTAGATGCTTATAGGATCACGTACATGATATGAATTGCTAGCCGGCAGGCATCAACTATATAGTCTTCCCTCCAACCATAACCCACAAATACAAAATTGTTCCCAGACAATTCAAAAGTTGTCTTCTAGCGGACTAAATAAAATAATGTTTATTCAAGAAATCCCAGAATATAATTCAAATTCGGCTTTAGTGGCGCATTAGACACAAAGCCTTTTTAAAGTTGATATGTATGGGCACAATATTATACACGATGTTTCAGGGCCCGACCACGAAACTTCAGAGGTACATTCCTCATGGTAAGCTGAATACCACACATTGAACTTTAAAAAATTCTTATATATTCGTTATTTTTTTTTAAATGGTGTCTATTCTTAATTTCTCGAACCTTCCGTTTCCCTTGTCCGCGTCCAGTGCGTATCGTTTCGTTGGTCAAGTACATTTTTTATCTCATTTTTTTGTTGAGGGAGTGGAAGGGGCTTATATAAGAGATGCTAGTCCGAGAAATGAAAGATTTACACTGTTTTCAAATTACAAAAAAAAAAATTAAAATAAATTTATTGGGATTTTTTTTAAAAGTTACCATGAAGGATGTTCTTCTGACGTTTTGAGTTCAGGTCCTGAAACACCGTGTATATACTTTTGTTATTTGAATTTGTATTGAGCAATACACATTAAAACACTTCCATTTATACTGCGCATCGCGATGGACATAAACGCCTTTAACGATTATTTCTCTTTACTTTATGTCTACTAAACTTCAGGAATTACTATCAATCAACACGCTAACAGTTATTTTTAATGGAGTTATTAACGCTTTCTCATTATAATTCATTAACGTTTGCTCAGAAAAACGCAATTATAATTAATTGTCAATCAAAATGGGTGACTTTCCCCCAGTCTTGTGGACAAAACACTTGCTTTGCGATTTATTTCAGGGCCAACCAGGTCCCCGATTACTATGGGTACTTAAAGCTGAAGTCTAATAAAAAAGTAAGGAATCATTCGATTTTGCCAATTTTATTCAGACTTTTTTTTTAAATCGTGGCGTTAAAAAAATGTACAAATAATTTTCTCATAAAAAATAAACGTTAATGTATAGATAAAAAACATAATTACTTGTTGACCGGTGGATACAATAGATTTTCGACATTGGTACTCATAATATATTATAAAAACAAAGTATATTTTTTTGTCAGAACATCCTTGGACAATTTTAAGTAATGTATTTAAAAAAAAAATGTATAATACAAATAAATTACATTCCCAGGAGATACTACTTGCATAACTCAATTCTGTACTGAAACAAGATTATCTTTTTTTTTTAAACATATTCAGAATATCAAAGCAAGTTTATCATTTTTATAACTAAATATATCACAGCGGTATACTCGGTGTTTCAGGGCCAGACTGCGAAACTTTAGAGGAACATTCTTCATGGTAAACTTGGAAAAAAGTCATAAAGTTTTTTTTTTCAAAAAACACTTTCTTTTGGGAATATTTTTTTAATATTTACAAAATGACGTTAATCCTTAATATCTCGGACTAGCATTTCCTCCACAAACCTCTACTCCTCCTCTACACAGTCACTTCCCTCGTCCGCGTCTGGTGCGTATAGCTTCGTTGGTCAAATACGTTTTTTTATCATTTTTTTTTTGTAGGAGAGTGGTAGGAGTTTGCAAAAGGAATGCTAGTCCCAAAAATTAAAGGTTCACTCCATTTAAAATTTTTAATTTAAAAAATGAGTTTTTGGAAAAAAAAAATGAAGACTTTTTTAAAAGTTCACCATCAGGAATGTTCTCCTGAAGTTTTGCGGTCTAGCCCTGAAACACCGTGTATAACTCAAAACACTTTTCTTAAACACACAAAATAAAAAAAGTGAAAACGCTTTCAAGAATGAGTAAGTGGTAAAACTAGGACTAAGAGAGATAAGGCAGTTAACATCACATGTTACGTAGATGATGTAACCATAGTGTCAGAATCAGAAGATAATTTACAACGCATTTTACACAAATTTTATCAAGCATATCAGAAATTTAACATGAGCATTTATCTCAAATATTTTATTTGTTTACATTTCATTAATTAAATAGTGACACGGGTAATTTTAAGTACATAAGTTTAATTCCGGATGATTAGAATATGTCTATCCCAGTTAGTAAAACAATGGCGCAATCTTAAAAGAACTGCGTTTAAAATGGAGAAATCGTATTTTTATTTGTTTTTTTTTCTCCTTCATCGATTTTATTTACCTTCTATAGTAACGTGCAAATATTTTGCAGATTTTTTTCTTTATTTAAAAATATCTCGAGTTGTGGTCGACATACCAACATAATTAGCGGAAGTTTTTGTAAATCTTTATGATGTCACTGCTCAATAGTCTTTTGAATGAAATATACTTTTAACCCACATAGGATAACTTATATCCTTCTGAGAACGGTCTTATTATAGAAGTTTTTATGATTCCCGGTAAAAAGATCTTTTTTTGACCCCTAAATTCTTTTCTGTGATTCTAATTGACTTTGATTAATTACTTTGCTCGACTGGAATGAACAAAGCTTCGGTTGTCGGAATTTCGTTTTCCGTGAAAAGCAAATCATCCAATTTGTCATAACTTATTTATATCGAGTTACTCGTTCCATATTTCCGTTTATCTAATGGTGCTTAAGGCATTGCATTATTAGCACATCAATTATTGAGGCGTATCGTGATCATTTGTTAGATAAAGGAAAAATTATCAGCATTGTATTTTGTATGCCAGATGAAACGGAAAAGACGCCTCCTCTTTATATAAATATTCAATGTCTTTTTAAATTGATAAAACTACTCGATAACGTAAGTTCTTCATTATTCGAATAGTAAGTCTGAACATAAAAAATAATACTCAATAAAATAAAAAATTAAAAAAAATAACGATTATACCGATACGTTTTTTTTTTAAGAATACCAAATTCTTTTCATACGTTTTTTTATAGTTTACCTTAAATTAATTATTAAAAAAAATATTTATGATATTTTAATTCGCAGTAACTTTTCAATAAATATAAATTCTCTTGTACTTGGAAAGAGACATAACACAAATCAAATTTTATAAAAACAAAAAAATGTATCGCAATAGTATATATTAACAAAAAAAAAACGCAAAAACATATTTAGAATTTTTTGAGAAGAAATAAAACATACAACTTTTTTTTTCTTTTCATTATTTTCATAAATTTTTTTTTAAAGTGCTTTTTAAAAGTTTTATAAGAAATGTGCACCGCGCTGCGTGTTGTCCAGATGGAAATATGAAAATGAAACATTGGTATAGTATAACGTGAAATATTTATATGGAGATGATTTTAATTCACAATATTCAAGATAAAAATGTAAATACGAGACTACATTAATTTCTTTGTCTCCATGAGCAGTTAATAGGTACTATCACTCCCTCTCACTTCTGTTTACTGCACTTCATAGTCCTAACGCTTCTTATATACCTCCGTTAAATTTTCAACGCTTATCGGTTCATGGTTTACCTTTTCGTTCTAATTCTCTAAGCACCCTTTTAATACCCATCCACAATTCCTCTTCCTTTTCTTACTCATACAGTGTCTTTGCGGTTTGTCTGTGATATCATCTCTCATTCACTATCAATGATGCTACTACAGTATCTCTGTTTAAATCACGTCTGAAGAAACATCTCCTTTCTTTTTTTTTCATCTTTCCTCTTCATTCCGTTTTCCCATTGAGTAATAGTATTGATTTCTGGTAATTTATATACAAATTCGGTTATTTCTATTTTCATATTTATTTATATAAATAAATCAAATAAAAAAATAGGTTAGTGATAAAGATAATGGTTTAAGAAAGGTGACAATAATATTTATTTATATTTTATTTTATTTTATTTGGGAAATCAACAGTTCTACATACATATTTATAGTAAACAAACAGATATAGTGTATAAACTCAGAACTAACAACAGATTTCCACAAAGTATACAAAGTTAGTAAAAACAATATAATATATATTAAATAAATACATATAAGTTTATACATAAAAAATGTTATTTTCATGTACTTTTCAATAATCAAAGATTTTTTAAATATTTTTTTAAGAACAGTAATTTATTGTAAATTGGGCGGGATTAGAACAACAATGCTATAAGAGAGGATAAGGAGGGGAAGGGAGATGTACATATTTATTATTATAATGTCTACTAAGTTACATAATGCATTTTTAGTGTAAATTTTAAATCTGACAAAGTGATTTTTGTATAATCTTTATCTTTAAATTTTGTATTGTACACTGAAATATTTATTTAAATTTGTTGCAACAGAGAGGGAAAACACTTTTGAGAAGGGAATATGGGACTCTAGGCATTTACAGGGCTTATGACTTGTCATTGGCTGGTTTAAGTGGCCGCTTTACACACTGTGTAAAATTTACCATTCTGCCTATGTTTGAACATGCACATTTCCTCAAATCTTCCATCTGTTAACTTTTATGAAGCAAAAGAGCTGAAACCTTCATCACGTGGGTGAAATTCAACCGGCTTAACCAATTCACCTACTAGGCAACGCCTGAAAACAATTTTCCTTTTTTTTTTTTTTTCATACTTCTTCTTTTACCAGATAGTTAATTCAACAATGTTCTGAGTATGATGAAAGTCTTCAAGCATCTGCAAGCATTTGGACATATTTAAAACATTGTTTATTTATTAAGTTCACATAAAACTTTTTTTAAATATGGAGCATTTTGTCTAGTTCTACGTGTTGGTATGTTAATGTTTATTACATCAAGGTGTTTAGATAACAATCGAAACCTGGGATTTAAAATAATATAGTAAACAATATCATAAAAATTGTTCTGAATCAACCATGTGTTTTTCTGGTTAAAGTCTACCCAAGCGGTGAAACTTCGCATTTGATTCGTTGATGACTCAAAACACGTAGATGATGTACAATATGATTTCATTGTAAATGCTGTTCAATGTTCGATTTCTTTATTTCTCGCAGCTTAAGCCCAGTAGTCTGTAGTAATCACCAACTAATGCGTCATCCAGTGTTACGTATTTATCGTCCGTCGCGACTCACGACATGGAGACGAATCGTCATTTTGGCATATTCATTGGGTAACGTTATACATCGTTTTTACTAAACATGATATATTAAATTAAAACAAGCGAATGTTTGTTGGAAAGAGTTTGTTTTCATTGTGTTTGGAAGATTGAAAATATAAATTTACTTTTTGAAAGTGGTATTCGACAAATCGCAATCCGATACAATAAAGTCATAACTAAAAAATCGCAGTTTTAGTCACGTATACAAAATAAATTATAAAAATAACTCTCATATTATGATAAAAATTGACACAATAGGGAAATATGTTACGATTAGCTTTTGTTACTTATTAGTAGCATAAAAAATATTTTCAAATTTGTAATTTTGAATTCCCCCTAAAACGGTTATTCCATTGGCCACGTCCCTAATACATCACGATTCACGTTTATTTGTTCCTGAGCACTCAAATTTGTTTATAACATTGTCGCAAATCTTGACGTCACAACTATCAAGGCCAAACATGTCACGTTTTTCAAGTGACGTATTTAAAAAAATATTTATGTATGAAAACATTTCTCTACAATACCCATATTGATTTTGAAAATACGATAAATGATTATAAATCCATTTAATATATTTTTATCGGTATTCATAGTATGTGATATTTCCCTATTTTACCTTTCGATTTAACCGCTTGTGCTTGTATGACAGCCACCAACCCTTATTTAAACGTTGCCGCTCTCAAACAGTGTCATATTTTAACTTTGTCATGACCATCGAGATTTTCTATAAAAATCGTCATAACATTTTTAAGACAAATCTAAATATATATGAAACATAGGTATTGCTTTAAAAGGTGAAATAAATTTTTAAAAACTCATTGATAAAACACGGTTTTAAGACAGTGTTCATTTAGTGTTTTGGCTCTCCTGGGAACTCTGCTTTTTTAAATTTGAATCTATTTTACTGGATGTGCGAAATGTCTTCTGTGACTAACAATTACGTGGCACATTCTGTCGGATCAATTTTCGGCTACTTTTTCCAACAAATCCTCTATTGGCTTCGAATACTTTAAGATTTGTTGGTTTTTTCCTTAGACCATGGAATTAACGCAGCCCCATAAGAAATAATCCAATGACGTCAAATCACGGAATCGTGAAAGTCAATTAACAGGACTCGCCATTACAAAATGCGAAACAAGTTGGGGTAGAGTGGCGTTCGAACCTCGGGCCTCTGATTCGTGAGTCTGCGACACTAGCCACGGTACCACGACCTGATGAATAAAATACATAGTTATTTAGACAAATCAAATTAAAAGAATCACCAGCCCATGCACAATTTCTAGTAAATAACTCATTAATAGTGAACCAGCATGCGTTAAAAAAATATTTGTTTTTAATTTGCTGTTTTTGTTTATTCATTCAAATACACATATATTAAAAAATATATAAATAATAACGTATCCCGTACTCTATGGGATCAAGAGCCTTGTGTTAAGTTGGGATACAATAAAATGGAAAGTGGAAGCATGCATAGTATTAAACAAAAGCAAAAATTAAATCATAAACACATTTTTTGAAATATATTTATAAACCCGTAAGGGATTACATACATTTGACAAGATATTTTTTCTTTTTTAAAATCATACTCTTAATAATATTTTTTACATCTTTTGTAAAGGTTGTCGGAGTCTTTTGTTTAGTTTTGTCTGGTAGTTTATTATATAATTTCAGTCTCTGGTTTATAAGTCTTGACTGTCCTTGTCTCGTTTTAAAAAGTTGTATATAATATTGTTCTGATATTCTCGTACTGTGGATTAGAAATTTAAAGAATTCTTGCTGGAATAGTTCCGTTACATTTAATTGTTTCGTTTGTTTAAAGAGTTTTTTTGTTGTTGTTAGATAAGGGAGGTAATATACTAACTTCAATATTTTATTTTTAATGTCTTTGTTGTCTGTTTATGTCATTTTGATTTCCTGTTCCCCATAGTAGAAGCATATACAATATTTTAGTTTTTACATAGGGTTCATTCATATTATTTTTTTTCGTTTTTGGAACAAAGTTTTTGTTTTTAAAACATTATATTTTAATAAACATCTGGACAACACGCTTAATAGTATATAAATCTATGGAATATCTCGCAGCAGTCTCCTGCAATGGTCTCTTCCTTTAGACACAATCTAAACTTTCCACTTCTCCTAAAAATGACTTTCGTTTTGGGGAACTTAATGTGTTCATCCAGGATATTGAACACTCTTGGAGCAATAAACGAGAAATTTCTCTAAGCAAAAGTCGTAGCTGTTTGTAAGTTCTTTTCATTTATTAATTTGAATTTCACCGGTTTCATTTCCCATTTAAATAATTATACTAGATCATGTTTATGCAAAAAAATATATTCAGTAAAACTGTTAACACGAATATTAAAATATTGGTCAAGGACTTTGGAAAAATAAGTACACTATCCATATTTACAATATTCAAGAGTGTCACTTCCTGGCTGCTCTTACGAACATAAAGCATTTCGCAAAATTATTACTGTGTCTGAGAGGCACTCGTTGAAATTACTTCATCAGTCGATACAGATCAAAAACGTAATGAAATTATTAAGTATTTATTTATTCAACTGCCAACATAAAAAAAATTTAGAAAACAATCATAAAACAAAATAAAACATTTGTAAGAAAATATACAAAAATTCAATGATGTCAAAACAGATCACAGAGAAAATACATTTTGTTATGGTTTCAGGTACTTTTTCGTTTGTTTTTTCAATGTATTTTTTCTTTATTTGCTTAAATAATGTGAAATTTATTATTGTTTATTCAACTTTTCTACCTAATATTACTATTGTGTTTATTATTATGTTTTTTATATAAATCGGTAAATAATATAATATTAAATGTATATAATTACCATTTTTATTAATTAATTAATTAAATTGAATTATTTATAATTTTTAATATGAAACTTTGTGTTTGTGCCTAGTTAAATAATATAGTTTATTTACCTCACAAATATGTAAATAAATTTAGATCTTTCACCGCGGAAAATTTATATGGAGTTTTTTTAAATTAAATGATTTTCACTTTTATATTTTGTATGCATTTCATGTAAAAAAATAATGTTTTACGATAAGTACACCTAAATAAAAATAAATAAATGAGCAGGTTGTAGGTTATTGGAAGGTTGTTTTTTAGCGGCTCATGCCTTTAACTAAGTATAAAAATATAATCATAAAATAAAAATACAAAACACTTGGGTTTTATAAAAAATATGAACAAAAAATTCCACTGACAAATACAGGAGAAAAAAAAACAAACATTTAAAAACCCATAATTTTAGAAGACAATACAAAACAACAGAAGATAAAAGAAAATGTTTCGTAGTGTTATGGTGGTAAATGGATCAAAATAGGGTTTTTGTTACGTTTTTTTGCTTGTGTTCCTAGTCTAATTGTACAAAAAATACTAAATTAGAATGATGCAATGCTTATGCTTAAATACTTCGGATACCAATAAATTTTGTTATTACGAAGGTTTTGTGCCCGGATTTAATGCTACTCGATTGGTTATTTTTTGTACGTATGAACATTAGTACTACAGTATCATTGGAAAAATGATTGTTTTTGAACATAGGCATAAAAAGATGCTTGTCCTATGGAACCCGGCAAATCAATAACAGCTCAAGAGATATGTAGAATGATAAGTACAACTCTTATTGTATTTTAAATTATTTTCAAAATAAGATACCTACGTTATTAAGCTGAGATCACTTTTAGTTTTTGAATTATTCACTAGTGACAGGGTTTTGCCATAACCAACATCATCAAAGCAGTCTCAATAACGTATTAAAATAAAGTTTTTTACGTATTATAACATCAATGCAGTTTCATCAAAAAGTGTCTGTAGAGAAACTAAATACTTTAAAATAAATAATAAATCAAACGATATGTTTATTCTGAGAAATAAAATATTTCACATATTATTCTTACTCCTAAGGGTGGGGGTCAGTGCTATACAAACTCTTGACGTCACTACGACCTGTAAAGATCTATTGTGACGGGTCCTCGTGAATAATTCTTGCCCTCCAAGCCCAGGCCTATAAAGAGGTCTATCCTGGCTATTATGTGGTAGGCGAGAGTTCTCATTTTGCTAAATCTCTCCCTCCAAGCCCAGATCCGTAAAGTATCGGGCCATTAAATAGGCAGCGAGCTCTTTAACATCCTCAGGTTTAACAAGTAATCCCCCGAGTATGGGGCTCCTTTTATGATGTAAAGCATCGCATTCACATATAGTGTGTATCAGTGGCGAATGGTGATTTTATTTACCGGTAAACTATAAAGAAAAACATGTATTTGTACTTACATAGGAGGTACATAATATAATGTAAGTAATATATACTATAATTTGATATTTTTCTGTGGTTCTGTGTGATACAACAACTCTCATCTATGAAATCAACTCAAATGATGTAACTTCGTGATATATTATATTATATAAATATATTGTACATTACTTTAATGTAAAATTTAGTAAAAAATCAATAAAAAATACCACCATGAATTCAGTCGATATTAGGTATTCAATTGAAATGTCAACTGGCCGAATTGTTCTAGTAATTAATAGTGCTAAAAACGGCCGCGTGGAGCGCTTTATTTTATTTAATTTTTATTTTATTTTATTTGGAAAATCAACAGTTCTACATACATATTTATAGTAAACAAACAGATATAGTGTATAAACTCAGCACTAATAACAGATTTTCATAAAGTATACAAAGTTAGTAAAGAAAATATATATAATATTTAAAAAATATATGTCCTGCAATATGAATGAATGTAATTATGGTCTTATATCAAAAGTACCATCTCAAAGAAAAATAGTCCCTAAGAAACAATTTTTGAAATACTGTTTTCCAAATCAAGAATCTTCAAATTATTTGTGTAATCTGCTAGTTTAATCTAGGAGAAAAAACCCGCACTGGGGTTAAGACATTCAAAATATTGTATACTTAATTCTATGAAAAAATAAGCTGAAATAATCGGCTAGTTTCTTATCTCACCTCAGGCACTGGGCGCGCTTTATTAAAATGTATATTTATATTCGGATAAAAATACAAACGATGGAAATGATTTAAAATAAATGGTAATTAATTATTTGTTTTTCTGTTAATAAAATTACAATAAAACATTATTATGGTTAGTCAAATATAATGGTAAGCTGCGCATAATCGCTTCTATACACGGTTCGCCCCTGATGTGTATAGGTGTTTCCTCATTTGCACTGCAGAACCTACATCTAGAATTTTCGGAAAGGTTCATTCTAGGAAGGTGTTTGTTCAATCTGCAGTGCCCTGGGCGGGCTCTAGTGATAACCCTCGATTGATTTCGACTAAGCTTTATTAGGTCGAAAGCAAACCTTTGCGAGTACCATTTTATCAATATTATGGATAGGTACGTATGAAAGTTTTACGCATAAATTTGTAAAAAAAAAACTTTTACGTTTCAAAATAACATATTTAGAGAATATCCTATTTGGAAAACAAAGATTTAACTGTACTTTCAGAGGCATGTCCGACATATCCGTATCGTAGTGTTAAGCGCTTTCATTTTTTTACCTCTGCTCGAAATTTTCATACAAAGTTTTTCAATAAGATATTTAATGGGTTTTCCTGGATTTTTTAAATACTTTTATCGACTTACTTTCTTCACACTGCAATTGAGCCCCATTTATTAAAGGGATTACTGTGCCGGGACAAGCTTCAAACCCAGCATGCAGTTAGCTAGATGATTCATACTAATAACTACTATATTTGAACTGGGGAGTCGTTATTCCACCAACCATAAAATGATAAAGTATCCTTTTTTTCTTGATTACAAATAAATTTCATTTTAAAAGTTAAAACTAGAATAAATAAAAATAATAATGTGTCCGCTTGTTTAATGAATGTAATCGTAGTTGCAAGATATAGGTATATTTTATGAAGTAATTATAATTAATAGTCATTTATGCGATAGTTGGATAAATAATTACATCATTATGCATTTATAATACAATGTTAAGCAATAAAATAAATATAAAACAAGTGTGTTTTTACCCACCTCTTTTTTCTTTTGTCTACCTACCGGTTTCAAAGCTACACCAACTTCTTTATCAAAGTAGGCAAAAAGGTCCATAAACTTTTGCCCGAATTGTGGAAAGATGGGAGTGTTGTCAAGTTGCGGAAGGTGTTGACCTCGCTCTTTCATGACATTGGTCGTAGGGAGTCGGAAAAGTTGATGCATGCCAAGGATTGGAGATTCTTACTGGATGTCGAAAATAAATAATAATTAAAATATATATATATAGAGAAAACCACGAAGTTTCGCATTATAAATACATTGTCTATGTTTTATGAATGTATGTATGTGTATGCGCATGGGTGTATTTACGTGTGTGTTTATGTACATTATTATGGTACATTTATTATTTACAAGCATTGCACATTTCAAAATGGTAACACAATAAATTTAATAGTCAGGTAGGAAGAGTATTCTCAACTATAACTAGAAATACTTTGTATAAATAAAATATTTTTAACTTCCGTCAAAATTTTTGCTCTTTTTAAAATTAAATATACTTGTTTAATCAATGTCAGATTAAATATTTGATGAACAAATAAAGTTGCATCATAACGACGATAACAATATTCCTTAAATTTTCAATCCGAGTGAATATAAACAAAATTGTAAACCTCAATAAATCATACAAATGTTTAAAATGCCATATTTAATTAAGCCAAAAAAAATATTTCGTGTAATTATAATGCCGCTGTATTTTATTTCAAAATTACAGTTTTTAAATCCCTACTTTATGTTTATCCTAGTGGTTTTTCTACAAAATCTGTGGATATTTTATACACGTGTTCGGGATTGGTTAACTAATTTTCAAATTAAAACATACGAATATGTACATATTTGTAATTTGTTGTATATTTTTTTTAAAATACATTTTTCATACAAGAAAATATATTTTAAATACAATTTTGGTATCACCAAACTTTCTTATTCTTGAATGTTTGAATCGTATGCTATTTATTGTAGGTGATTTTTTTCATTTTATACATAAGTACTTTATTATAAAGTTTCATTTGTTGTTGTTTATATCATCAATTCTTATGTATATATGTGTATATATATGTGTATGTGTGTATGTAAAAGTATCAAAATGTGTATATGAGTAAGTTTATATTGTATTAGTCTGTGCTCTCTATTAATTTGTTAACTATTATCATATATTAACACGATAAGTTAATTTTTTATAATTTTATGCCCAAAAAAATTATGTTCAAATCTCGTTTATTTATCGTAGCTGCTCCAGATTTAATTTACTTTGTCCCTATTTAGATATTTTTAGTACAAAATTTTATGACTTCAAAAAAAAACTTTTTGAAACACTGTAAAATAAAAAATTTGTCAGTGTGTAATAAGTTAATGTTCCTTGAATTATATTTATTTTATTATTATATCAAAATTTTGAATTGGTCAACTATATTATGAAAATCCATCTCTTCCACTCCTCCACTCTATTTCCTCATCTTTTTCAGAGCTCGTTTTTTTTTTCTCACGTCTTATATAATATATTATTTTTCTCTTTACTGTGTAACATGTTCTCTCATTATATTTGTGAATAACTTTAACTGGATGTATGTACTATTTTTTATATTTTGTATTCTTATCTAACAACTGTTGTTTTTCCTAATAAATAAAAATAAAATAAAAAAATATTAGAATGTAATTGCCTAGCTTGGAACGGGGTACGAACTCTTGTTAGCTGGGCAAAGCAAAAATTTTATTTTTGATAAAAGGTGTAAATAAATAAATAAAATAAAATAAATAAATAAAGTATACTTAACTTATGGATTCTATCCTATTACGAGTATATTTCTAGAGTAATTACTAAATAATACATCGTTACATATGGTGCTAACAATGGATAAGATCTTTAAAACTAGACAATGAAATATAGTTTATTTGGTTATTGATTTATTTCTTCTTTTTGTTAATCCTCTTTTTAATTTCTAAGATTTTCAAGTTTACTAATTAAAAGTTTTATTTTTAACATGGAAAACTTTTAATCCAGTGTCTTTATTAAAATTATGATTATTTTCAGATGATTCAGATGATTTGCGAATTCAGAAAAAAAATATTTAGGCACCTTAAGTGTTCTTTTACTTTAACAGGTAGAAAAAAAATAAGCTGACAAAAAAAAAGTTTTTTTTATTTTTTATTAATAACAAATAAAAATACAATATTACAACCTTATACATTTTTTTACATTAATCAAATACATATATTTACATTAACGTTTCCCATTACGTAAAAGAAATAAACAATTCTTGTGTACATAATGGGGAGTGACGTCTTACAATAGTTTATTTTATTTTAATTAATAATATTTTTAGGATAACATAAATAAATTACAAAAAAGATATAAACGATGTTTTCAATCAGTGTTACATAAAAAAGAATTATTGATGTAATTTTACACTTCTTTCTTAAATATATTGTATTGCTGACTGTACTTTTGATTATTTTTGTTCATTTCATTAAAGAAAAATATTCCTCTGAAAAATAATGATGTTGTGCAGTAGTTGTTTGTAATTTAGGAATTAAGATATTACCACCTGTTCTAGGTCGCGTACTTACGTTTTGTGACCTAGAAATAGTACGATTTATTTTATCTTTATGTATTTGAAGCAAACAATTCTTTTTAGCAGTTTTATATCTAAAACCTTAATTTTTTTTTAATAATTGAACAGCGGGAAAAGTAGAAGTTGTTTTATGTTTATTTTTTTACAATGAATGAATACAATATTTTTCATAAAATTTTAATGAATTTACGATTTGAAGCACAATAATTATTGCGAAATACATAAGTGTCATCTATAACGATTTACGTATTACAAAATATTAAGCGATCTCTCTCTTTGTCAGGCGAAAATCCTGAAAATTGAAATCGAGAGGAGAAAAGTCCGTTTCGTAGAGTAGGGGTTTGCGCTTTCGCCTACAATGCTTGAGATCCTGGGTTCCTGGGTGAGGTTCCTGTGAGGGCGTGAAATATTAATTTATAATCTGACTAGTGAAAACTCTTCACTTAATATTGCGATGAATGCAAAAGAAAAATTAGTTTAAATGGGAAAAAAATCTAAAGAATAGTTTGATGATGAAGATATTAATTATCAATAGATAGGTGTGGTACTTGCTACTCTAGCTTTACCTGAGATTTTCATATTATTTATATTCCCATGCACGACGCACATTGCACATGCATTGCATTGACTGCGTTAATTCACATTATCATTTGCGGTTTATTATAATAATATATGATATCAATCTCTTCTAATAGATTTACTTTTCTATTTTTAGAATACGATCTTTAGTAGAATGCGCACTAGCATGAATTACTTTATTACCCATGTGTAGACATTATAATACTTGCCTCGTTAAGGTTCCGTAATATAACTAGGGGTTTTTTTTTTTGTTTACAGTTAGTATAACAAATATTTTTTTGCACAATATTATTTTTGGTATGTGTATATATATTTACATATTTATACACACACAATTCTGGGTTTTATCCCAAGGGGGAGTAGGTATATTATTATTTATAAGCGGAATGGGGAATGTTGTAGAATTCTACATAAAAGTGGCCACTTGAACCCAACCTATGACAGGTCATAAGCCCTGTAAACGCTCGAATATCCATAATCTTGAAACAAAAATTCTACCCATCTCTGTAGTGATATAAATAATAATATTTTTTTGAATAAAATTATTAGAAGAGTCTTTCTCACTAGAAATAACTGTTCTATGGAGGACTGTACACTAAACAGCAACTTTTTTTTAAATGTATATTTTACATGTCATTCAAATTTCTTGTATCCTAATTTTCTTTAGCCAGATATTGATTTCTCTTTTAAAATATTATGTTTTATCAGTTAACTTAATTTTATGTGGAGGCATATTAAATGATTTGGCAGAAAAATGATCCTTAGACCTTTGTCCAAATGTTGTGTTTAAGGGAGGAGCATTAAAAATGATATTATGTCTTGCCCTTGTTATATATTTATATTCATAAACAGGGGATGACGATGTCCTCTGTCGAGCAGAAGCGTGTATTAGGCATATATTAGTGGTCTTATTCTGTAACTAATTCACTTCGTAAGTTCATTTATTAATTTATTTTTGTAAACATGTCGTTTATATTTAAATACATAATTGTTTGCGAATTATAAATAACATAATTTGACAGTTAAAAAACTCTACTTAATTTATGTTCAGGGATAAAAGGGTTAATTATCAATTAATACATTGTAATAATGCATAACTATATTGTAATCTGATACACCATACATTAATGATAGCGTGTTTTTCTGAGTGATAAAAGATCTACACAAAAAAATATTTTACATCAAGGTTACTCGTGAAGTGCCAGTCCACGAACGAATAAATATTTCCTGTTGGCCTTCTCAGAAATCGAACTTGGGACCTTAGAAATTAAGGGCGAACGCGCCGTCCACTACGTTACGGTCGAACTTGTCGCCAATTGATTTCCTTTTTCAGGACTTTTCCACAAAAGCCTCGAGTAAAAAAAGGCTTGTCCCGCATTCTGATTCTATTAATTTATTAGTATTTTTTACAATAATGAACTATGATTAATAATAATAAAAATACTGTGACCTCACTGGGGTGACCCGTGCCAAGGACACTAATGAATATACTTAAAAAAAATATATATTACATTTGAGAATAAACAATGAAGACTTAATGAACAGAGATAATTAACAAAATGTTCAGACAGTTTTAAACACTACGTATTTATATTTATAATTAATTTATGTACATCTATATTATTTACTCGTATATTACAAAACGAACAATGAAAGAACAAAAACATACCATAAGCTATACATTTGTGGAGCAGTTGATTCAATATTGGTTTGGGCGAATGCGACAATCCATTTTATTTCTACCTAGCTCCACCATTAATTTTTTTAAAGGCTTTTTGAACATTTTCTCGTAACTAATGGTTTTAATAGATAGTGGAAGTAGGTTATAGATTTTAATTGAATAATACTCAAAATCCCTTTGTCCAAAAGTGGTATTTGTTTGAATTGTCTTGAACACATACAACTGTTAACATATTACAACAGAGATAGAGAATATTTAAGAGAAGATAATATAGAAGTCTAGGCGTCTACAGGGCTTATGACCTGTCATTTGCTGGTTTTAGTGGCCACTTTACACACTGTGTAACATTCACCATTTTGCCTATATTTGTGTGTATAAAGTGTGTAAGTTGTGTGTGTACACAGTGTGTAAAGTGGTACTTAAACGAGCCAATGACAGGTCATAAGCCCTGTAGATTTCTAGACTTTTATATTCCCTTCTCTAAAATGTTCTCCATCCCTGTTGTAATATGTCGATTTCAACAGCTCTTGGGGATCCAGTTCTTGTCTACAAAAATTTGCAGAAACTCAAAACATTGTTGATATATTTCATTTCTTCTCATTTATACATTTATTGCAAAAAAATAATATACATACTTAATAACAGGGAATTTATATAAAACCAATTAATGTAAAATTAAAACGCAGTGTTCTCTGTTTATGATAGTCTCCATCTAACATGGCTCAGCCTGTTCTAAGATGGGGATTTTCTATCTTTAGAGCATATATGTAAGTAGTCTTATACTAATAAAACAATAACATAAAAAAGAAAACCCCAAACTACTTAATTATAAATGCCTAGCTAATCAAATGTAAGAAATTAAACATCGTAATTATACAAATATAAAGTATGTATATATATGTGCCAAGAACACATGTTACTAAAACATATTTTTAATTTACCTTGTTTATTTTTAATTTACTTTGTTTATAAAAAAAAAAAGTGAAACGAACTCCCTCTCTAAACACAAGTATCTACTTTATTAGAGAGGTAGAAACGTTATATATAAGATGTTCTGTATATTTACCTATTTTGTATTTCAAAAATGTATTTTGTAAAAAAAAAAATTATTCAATAAAAAAAATAAAAATAAAATAAAATAAATAATATAGTATAATATATAAAAAAACAAATATAAAGCAATGAAATACATAAAAATACAAATAATATGTGTACTAATTATATAAAGTACTACGTTTTTGGATTTACATATATTTAAAAAAAAAATCTCTTGCTACACTATTTATATGTGCAGTTATTTATAATTGTATTTTTCATCCGCCCAGGTACAGAGCGCCTACTTATAATCAAACATTAAAAAAATTGTAACAGCATCAATATTTTTTTTTAAATATCGAACATTGTGTGATGCACAAAATAATATTTTTACCTCCATTTTCCAGCAAAGTCGTTCTATTAATACTAAACCTGTTCTATGTGCTTAATCCATTTCTCGTCTTCCAGATACTGAGTAAATTAATAAAAAATAACTGCCTACGCAATTTTTTGTAACGTGTCAATACTTAGTGCTTTTGATTAGTGGTGCATGTTTTGTACTATGCTGTTTTTCCGAGTGTGGTTCGTTGTCGGCAGACAATCTGGCACTTGCTCGCCGACGCGTTAAAAGGAAACGTGTTCTATTAATTTATTTTAAATTTAAATGCTCCTACGGCTTTTTTCCAAAATATGAATTATTCAATACCCAAAATCCGCACTACTTTTGCTCAGAGGCAACTCTCTCCTGTATCGCACCGAGAGTATGAATTATTTTAAAAAAGCGCATTTAGCTCTCAATGATAAAATTAATTTTCAAGAGAGGTGAGAAAAAACATTTTCAATAATGGAATATAGAAGTCATCAAGGTATTTACAGGGCTTATGACCTGTCATTGGTAGGTTTAAGAAACCCCATTACATGCTGAATAGCATTTACCATTCTGCCCATGTTTGAACATCTATAGATCTTCAATTCATCCATCTGTTGATTTTTTGTGAAGTTAAGAGGATATAGGATGCTAACGTTTTTTATTTTGGATACATTACCAAATCAAATATAATATTAGGTGTTAAAATAAGTTGTATTCATTTTTTTCCAAATGAAGAGAAAGAGGTAACACATTTTTAAAAAAAAAGAATACAAAAAAAATTTGCCCGTATTGTATTCTACCTCATTATTTAACAACATATTCTTCTTTTTTATACCAACTTAACTTCTAAACACTGTTCTATCTTTTATTGCTTTATATTGTATTTTTAAAATTTTATGTTGTTTATATACTCATGTTTTATATAACTTCCATGTATGTTAAAGCCTTATGGGCGTGAAAAATTAATAAAATAAAATAAATAAAAATAAACATATTAGTTGATAATTCATAGCATCTTCACCGTCACTGCGCAAATATCGCAGCAGCTTTGGCACCTTTATTCCCTAGATTGAACGCGAACAGAAGGTGGTGGCGAAAATGTTCACTTTCTTCTACTTGAAATTCAACTTTAAAGGCGTTTAATCAAATAAAATAATACGTGTAACTTAAAAGCAAACACGATACCTTTTAGAGCAGAAAATTTTCATTTGAATGACGTATAACCATTACCGTTTGGTTGTAATTTTGGTGCTCATTTTTAAATTACGAAAAAAACGGACACAACTTATGTTAACGTCTTATATTTTGTCTGTTTTAATTGTAGCTCGTTTTTATTATTAGTAGCGATTTAATTTGTATTCGTTTAATTTCACCCAATGAAAAAACATATGTAACAAAAAAGGTCCTCTCAAGCACAGAAAGTTCCTAGCTAATCGGGACCTAATACAAAAAACAATGAAAAGAATTGACGAAAAACGTTTTGTAAATATTTGAAACCGTGCTATATACTCGTACATTGAGTTACATATTTAAAAAGTAGCGTAAAACTTTTTAAAATATATCTACTTGAGATGAACTTCATCGAAAATGACATAATCGAAGAGACTTCTCTTGGGTCCTCAGCCAAGTTTCCTTGAATTTCCCGCAGTAATTTCAACAAATCTGCCGTCACATAAGAACCATTTCCCCTGGACTGAAATATTATAATCAACACCTCGTCACTATAATAAAGCAATCTTCAATGTCACAGCAATGTCACCCCTCCGTCTTTTTAACGCTGAGATAAAAACTATTAAATGGTTTATGTACTTGAGAGATTTTTATTTAATTAAATTTATCATATGCTTTGAGTTTTCTTACATCTTTAGATTAAATTTAACTGCTACTAATACCACCATCACGCCATTTCCCCGTAAGAGGTTGGCAGAGAAAATGGACCGCCACAAACGTCTATCCTAGCATACATTTCTAGCTTCTTCCACATTCATACATCTTGTCATACATGCTCTTCGGTTCTGCCCGCTTTTGACATGGCCAGACTTAAGATTTTGATTTATCCGATCATGCCGCGTCTTTCAGGTCGTTATCGTCCCGCGTTACCGTTTATTATCGCCATATATTTTACAATTATTTCATCATCCATTCGTTCTACATGACCAAATCATCTCAGAAACCCATTTTTATTTGCATCAATTATACCTGACTCAGATTTCATCATTCGTAAACCTGTCATACATTGATTTCCTACACATTAAAAAAAATATTTTTAGATATTATCATATTTTATTGTTTTTTTTTACAACATACATAAGAGGTAAAACAGAGTATTAAAAAAAAAAAAAAAACATAACAATGAAATACACACTAACAGTAAGAATAGTGAAAAAAAATCCCACAAAGGCATGGCCTGTTCGTTGGTATACAAATGTTTATGAGTTTTTTGCTCCTATAATAAATAGACGGGTATAATATTTTTGTATAATATAAAAAAGAGAAAATAAAATGTTCTGTTAAATATTAGGAGGTTTTTTTTCATTTTATAGTTATTAAAAAAAGGAAATAAAAAATAAAAAAATATATTAAAATATTCCTTTTTATTAAAGGGCAACAAAATACATCATTGAAAAAAAGAGTTAATATCTTTAGTTTCAATCCAGGATAGTACGTGATTTTTAAAAGAAGGAAAATTTTAAAAGTTTGGGATTAACAAAATATTATCAGTAAAAAAAAGAATTTAACGGTTGTGGTCCCGTGGCTAGTGTCTCGGACTCACAGACCAAAGGTCCGTGGTTCGAATCCCACTCTACCCCAACTTGATTCCATTTTCTAATAGTGAGTTATTTACAACTCGTTGAAAATGGCCCTCAAAATTAAATATTTGGGTAAATCATAAGAACGCAAATATTTCTTTTTTTCAAAAAAAAAAAAAAAAAAAATTGGGCCTATAAAATATGCATGTCACCGTGCTAGCCTCGTTTTGCAATGAGGTATTTCTAGCACACGATTCCTTCTTAGACTTGATCTATTTGAATTACTAGTAAATAATTTTTGGTTCTTATATACGAGTATGTATATATTTTAAACATTCGTCCAAGAGGTCGCATTTTTACCGCGTTCACTCGGCTTTCATCCTTCCTCTGCCAGTTCCACGTTTCACATCCATACATAAATGTTGGCACTAAAACTTCGTTGGGCCCTGCCAGTTTAGCTCCGTTTTGCAGTGCCAGTTTTCTCGGTTTAAATTAAATTGTAAGTAAAAATCACTAGAATCACCCAGTTGAGTATTTAAAATTTTAATTGTTTTTGCATCAAATGAATTACAACTTACTCAATGATCGTTTTTTATTCGGGGGGCAAATGGTTAAACCTGAGGGTATTCTACTGAGCGCTCGCCCCCTACCTAATAGCCCGACACATTCAGGATCTGTGCTTTAAGGGGAACGTTCGCCCTCCACGTGGTCAGGTTGTTCAAAAACCAGGGCCCGAATATAATGGGAAGTTAACAGAGTTATTTTCGACTATCTATAAAGAAAAACCGATATTTATATACGAAAATGAGTATATTTACATGAATATTTAAATTATCTTCGTCGGGACCTTTAATTAAACATGTTTAGAAGAAAAAAATGTATGCATATTCTGCTTTTCAAACAGGAAACTTAATTTTACTTTGTAGATAAAATTGAAGATAAATGTTAACTTTCCGTTGTAATCGGGGCCCTGCCCTCGGAGGGCGAGAAGAATTTACAGGAAGCTGTCACAATAGATCTACACAAGTCGCAGTGACGTCAGGAGCTTATACGAATAATCGTATTTTACTCTATGTTACCGTTGTGTTGATTTACCAACATAATTTATCTTTGTGTTTTCCCCTCGTAAAATCTCCGTAATATTTTGTTTACATATGCTCCTCGGCGTGCGTAATTACTTCATTCGTGTTTTCGTGTTGACGTCCTTTCTTATTTAGTGTCTTCCGTAGACTACGGCAAGAGGAGGATTGAACTAGAAAGGGGTCAAGGATTTCAAACCAAAACTTTGGAAGTTATTATGTTAAAGAGTTGATATATTATAACGCGAAATAAACTCTTTGGTCTAGGTCAGACGCCACTTCGTAAAAAGCAATCAAATTTGGATAATTCATTCTGTGAAATTTACACATTTCCAGCTCAAATTCCTGACAATTTCAAGTTTTTTTGTGGTTTTTAATAATATTGAATGACGAAGACGATAGCCACATTGGCTAGAGAAAAGGACGTTGAACTAACATCTATATGTTTTCATGATTGCTTAGAAGCAGGTATTTTACACTAAATAGGGAAGGAGTTGTTTTATATCTTTGATATTTAATATGTAAATAAAACCGAGACATTTATTTTTATAAAAAATTCATTCGTTAAAATCTTTCAAAATTTTTGTTTTTTTTTTCTCTTTTTCAGCGTCTTTCTTTTTTAATTTCGGCAAATTAAACAAATTAGATATATTTACTACTGTCTTAAGGAATTTAAAACTCCAATAGCATCGTTATTTTAGCATTTTTTTTTATTTTTTTTTATTTTATTTCATTGGAAAGCCAACAGACCTTTAAAAATTTATAAGATACTATTATACCATAAATACATATCGTAAAGGCCAATTAGAGGCTTCCACATAATATTGTTATTGTAAATGTTGTCACATAAAAATTATACATAACATAAAATAACTAATCATACAAAACTTATAATATTACTAGAAATGTAAATGTAATGCATATTATTAAAAATATGTCTACTTTTGAATATTGGTCACACAGTTGCACATTATAATATATAATACTACTTTAGTTGACCATACAGTGTACATTTATTATGTGCCTACATACAGAACTGCACATAACCTGCATAATATAGGCTACGGATTCAAGGCGCAACATCATAACTTGAATTCTTTTTGGAAATTTCACTTTTAAAGGAAGTTAAAGAGGTTCTATTTACAAATGAATTTTGAAAAGATTTAGTGGAACATTTAGATATTTTAAAAATATGTTTTATGTTGTATTACAAGAGTACGTGCTACGTACGTGCTACGTGGCGTAGTCACATCAGATTGTTTTGAGGTACAGTAAAACTCCAAATATCAGAATCAAATGGGACTGGACTCCATTAGGATAATTGGATTTTTAAGTACCCTTTGCCCCATTAGGCGAGGAAAGAGATTGATGATGATGAAATCCAAAATAGTAGATGGTAATAGTAAAAAAAAACATGTATTGTCTTATGTAACTATATTAATTAAAAAATAATAATTTTTGACCGTCGTTTTGGTTGACAATACCTACATTGAAATGTTCTTGACTTTTATATCAACTCCATGTATTACCGACTCGATTGCCGAGTCTCTATACTCCTGTATCGACAAGTAATTCCAGTCGCAATAACGTCCAGCATTTTATCGCCACCATTTTGTTCGTGGCCATTGAAACTTCACCGATTCAACAGCCACCCATTGCGGTTAATTAAATTATCCGCATCGAAGTCGTGTGTATAAGATTCGGAGGGAATTTATGTTCGCGTGTCTTACCGTAAACCTGTCACCGGACCCCGGTGTATAGTATGTAATATAGTACCTCGGCTGCCATCGAGTCTGCTGATGAAAGCAGTTTCTCAAGGCGGTCTTGGAGTGCTTCCAACAAACTGGAAGATCCGGTGTACTACTAACTAATAACTGCGCAGACATCTCTATCCTCCGTTTGGCTAAACATCTGCCAAATGTTACCATAAATATATCCATCATCAAAACTCGACTTCATGTCTGTAAATATTATAAGCGAGTCTCCAATTTAATAAACTTCGCAGTTTATGTTAAAACATCGTTTATTGAAAAGTTGGAGCGGAACGTTTCCAGGAAATTATGTGTAGTATGAAGTATTGTACTGCCTATTAGGTCAGGCCTGGGCAAACTTTTTGAATGAAAGGCAGCATTAGGAATTGCAAATGAACGGTTTGCTGCAAGGAAAATACGCGATTTATTGTCAAGAAATGGAATATAATGTAGAAAATGGAACTAGTTTACATCTTTCAAGTTTTCTTTTATTCGAGTGTTAATTTTGTAGTTGATATTCGGTAAACTGCCTATAAATATTCATGAGTGATGCTTGATTGTAAAGTGTTTTTATTGAGATTCATAATTGAAAATATTTAGTCACATATTTATTTTTAAAATAACCAAAACTTTTGGAGAAAAAGCTTCGAGTCGGACGAATTTTTAAAATTTGATTCGAAGTGCTCTTTTCCTCTAGTCTTAATTCCTTTCTCCCTGTGACTGCTCCTATAAATAGTGTGGATATATGTTTATAAGTCGATAAATTCTTTAATGTTAAATGTCTAAGACGTCTTTTGGCTTCAGTTCGCACGACATCCAATTTCCTTGCTTTTGAATAACTCCTTATGATTTTTAACGTTTGGCAACTGTCGTGTGATCAACCCATAATGATTCAACAATTTTGTTTTGCGTCTGATATGGGTCTTCATCGAGTAATGCTACCAATTCTTCGTCTTCAAACTTTTCCAGTGCGTTAGAGCTCTTTTTATCTTCAACATAAAAATCATCATTTTCAAAGCGTCGAAACTAACCTCAGCATGTTGTTTCCGACAAAGCATGGCCGCCGTTAGTTTCCACAAGAATTCTATATGCTTCCGGTGCAGATTGTTTTGAGAAAAGTAATGCAGTAAAAACTCCCATAAACCCATTTTTTGTCACGAAATTTTACATTTTTAAGGCTATGAAAACACATGTTTACACTTCGGCGGAATAACGTATATTGTCAAGCCATGTCTAGCGGTGGAGCTCAAGATTAAGTTGAAAAAAGACTAAGATTACATCGTATGCTAAACTTCTAAGAGGAACTTTTGTTTTTATGCCCTAAAGTTCAGAATGTGTTGATTAGTCAAATTACAGGACATTATCAACACAGTGTTAGATGAAGATGGATTGGCATGGGTCAGCTCGAAGTATTATAATATATGTTTATGTGTTCTTGAATATATAATCATTCCATATTCACTCCCAAGTTGGAGCAAATGGTGTCCGCAAGAGCCTCCATGCATTTCAATCGGCTGTCAGTATTTTGCTGTTGCCCTAGTGAGGTGCCTCGATTTGCATCTGTAGAAGAGAGTAGATGCTTGAATATACTGTATACCATTATTTTATTGCCCTTGTTTTTTTTTCTCCTCTTGTTCCGTTATTTATTGCTTCGCTTATACATACAAAGCTTTTTTCCTGATATATTTTGTACAATAGTTATTTTTCACGGGACTGAGTCGATTCCTACATTAATTTTTTTCATTCTTTCATTGGCCTTTAGAAAATCAATGTATCTTTTGGCAGTGGCTTCATTTTTTATTACATCCTCTGGGTTTTCAAAAATTTGGCCGTATTGTACGCACATTTGTATGCAGTTTAACCTCTCAGCGTCAAACATAGGACAATCGTGTAATATATGGAGGACGTCCTGAGAGTGAGTCCATCGCAAAGGCAGCAATCGTAATCTCTTTTTTTAAATCTATGAAGCTATTTCCGAAAAGCACCATGGCCTAAAAGCATTTGAGTTAGCTCGTAAGTCCGCCGAAATGTAACTAATATTTTGGCATATTTTTAATTTTTAAAAAACAATTTCGTTATTTTGCCTGTATCACTTGATAAATATTTTTTGTTCAAAGTATTGTATGATTTTTCTCGCACTATTTTTTTAATGTGTGACATGGGAATATGGTCATAGGTAGGGAGAGTTCTCATTTTGGAAGCTTTTTTCGCTAATTAATCCGCTCGCTTATTTCAATTTCCTTAATCCATGTCATTGCAATTTCATTTTTAATATGTTCGGTATTTTTTTCAGCAAGCTCTTTAATTTCGTAAATAATTGGATCTGTGGACTTTGGATCATTCAATCCTTGTAAGCTTGACATGCTGTCACTGTGTAGCATAATTGTAGAATTTTTGGTATTTTTTAGTGTCCACTTCATAGCTTCTCTTTGCCCTTGTTTGTCTTTGCTACATAGTTTTATGTTCTTTTTGTTCAGTTTCTTGTATATTTGTTTCTTCGTGTAATTGTTATAATTGGCTTAGGCCGTATATTTAGCAAATAAATAAATAAATTTGTCCGGAAGCAGCGAGAACTTATTCAAGTCTTTATTCTATTCTTTTAATTTAAAATGCAGCATTTAGTAGCATTTTATTTTTATCCAACAAAGAAAACATAGATAAACTAACTGTATTACAAAATAAATCCTTTAGAATCATTTTGAAAAAAAAACAGATATACGAGGGTAAAGTCGATGGTAAATGAAATGAAATTATTAACATATAAACAAAGAATATTTTACACCACAATGATATTTGTTCATAAAATTATAAAATCTAATAAAAAAACAGAATTTTGGAAAAAATTGATCGGAACCAGCATGAACACAATCACAATACTAGAGAAAAGAACAAAATTAGACTTCCATTTGGGAAAAAGGCAAAGTCACAAAATTCAATTTTATTTAAAGCAATTAAAAAGTATTACGAAATGGAAAAAAATATTTATGAAGAAAAAAACATATCAAAATTTAAAATAATGGTCAAGACATATGTGATAAACAATTTATAATTTAAATATATTTGCAATGTTATTATTAGAACACACATAACAATATGTATGATATGTGTGCCCTACTTTAAGATTTAAATAATAAATAAAAAAAATGCTGAAAACCGTTGACTTTTTTCGTAAATTCGATTACAGCTCGCGGGTCGCACAAAAATGCCAATCGGGCCGTAGTTTTCCCAGGCCTGTATTATGTACTATTTGATCTACCCAAGTACCTTGTTGATAGGGAAAGGTATAACCGCGATCGGTAATCGGTACCGGCGTTTACAGATATTGGATTAAGGTCACCGCTAATAGCGTTTACAGTAACGCCAACAAAACATAATGTTACATATTATAAACCTAGGTATTTATGCGAGTACCAGAGCCTCGATTATGAACGCTAGCTTCACCTGTTCATTTCGAGACGGTATACTTAACTTCTGCACTATCTGTATCTATCTCGGTATGTTCTACCAACTTGTCATCTCGACGTCACATGATCGAGTCCAACCAATGAATGACCCCAAACATTAACTCCGTGTTCCTTACTTAAATAGCTCTCATTCATATTTTAAACAGGCTCTGTGACTAAAAGTGCCCACTTTAAAGCGATTATAAACTCCATAAAATCCCAATTCAAGCAAAAAATGCTCGCCTGAACATGATTAACTCACAAATGCTAATTTTTAAGTCACCTAGCTGTAGTAATTAACCCGTGATATTGCAACAGAGATTGATAATATTTTAATGATGGAATATAGAAGTCTAGGGATTATCAGAGTTTTACCTGTCATTGGCTGGTTAAAGTTTACTCATTTTTTTAACTTTTTGTACATAACGTTATTTGTACATTGCCAAATGGCAATTTCTTCCAACCAACCAACCAATTAAATAATAGTTTTATCTTTATAATTAAAGTTACAGAACATATTCAATAGAAAATAAAGATTAAAAAGGTAAAGATATATAAAAATAGAGATATACGTATTTGTTTATAAATTACCTCAAATCAAAACTATTACTCAATGGGAAAAATGAAAAAAGAGAAAAGAGGAAAGGAGGAAAGATTAAGAAAGACAGAGGAGATGTTTCTTTAGACGTGACGTGAAGTCAAAAGCCCTGTGTTGAGTTGGATTACAACCTCATGGAAAGTAAAAGCATGCACATTATAAAACAATACCAAAAATAAAAATTAAAAATGATTACATTAAAATATTAATTAAAATTAAAATATTTTTTAAAATTTAATTTAAAAAAAACATTAAAACTAAAAATGATTACACAAAAATATTGCAATAAACATCGGGATAACCAGCTTAATAGTATTATATATAAATCTATGCAATATCTCACAGTAGTCTCTTGCAATGGTCTTTTCCTTTAGACAAATCCAAACTTGTACACTTCTAAAATTGTTGATTACTATTGTAAAAAAAAAGGAAAATATTGGAAACATATTATTTTTTCATACGGATAACTTAATTTTACTTCGTAGATTTTCATTAGAATATATATATATCTTCATCGGTACAATCTAGACGGTATAAAATAAAAACGAAATTTATGTACGAAAATGTGCATATTTGTATTAAAATTTAAAGTTTCTTCATCGGTTACCTGTAATTGATAATGTTAAGAAAAAAAAATACACATTTAAAATATTTTATGTTGAAAACTAAATTTTATTTTGTAGATAAAATTTAAGATAAATGTTAACTTCCCATTGTAATACGGGTCCTGGTATAAATAACAAAAGAAGTAACTAAGATACGTTTCCGCGTCATTACTATTTAAAATAATTTAGTCTATGTGGAGCGTCTATGTTAATTGGTCGATGATGTACACATTTTCAACGCTGGCTGAAAATCAACCCTTTGTGAATCGCGTTCGGCAGATGCGATGTCTCGAACGGAGACAGTATAATAAACTGGAATTGCATTATTAATGATATTAAAATTCAATTCATTTCGATTGTCGTCATCAGCCGCAGGCTCGCAGACGATCGCTACGCGTACCACACGCAGAGTGGTCAATTCAGTACAGATTGCATTCTGGTATACGACCCGCCAAGCACGTTGCGTACGTCAGCGTCATGCGCCGGTACTGTTACCCGCGTCTTCTTCCATTACGAAACCGGCCCACGGCGACAGGAGCAGGTGTTCCTCGGCAAAAGTGCAATCAAACTTGAAAGAAAAAGTAATGACGAAATGCCCGCAGGAAATAATAAAGATATGCCTCCGCCGTAAAACGTTTGGCAGGACGACGAACGCAATCTTCTCCGATAAAAAGCCGGCGAGATAATGACATCATTGAAATTTTTCTGGCTCTTTTTTCAAACTACGTACGAAATTGAAAAGTGCTGGAAGAATACAGTTCTGCCTGTGAAAAAGAAGCAGAATCCCCGAACGATCGTTTTCAACTCGATGGCTACTCTCAGGTAAAAATTCTTAATAAAAATTAAAATCGAGAGGGGGTTTATTTTAAATGGGAGTTGCTTGTTTTTTGCCATGATTATTTATATTTGCTGCAATAAGATCTGGCGGGATAGTCGGCTTTGGCCTTGTTAAGAAACTTCTTCGCGTTAGCTTTTGAAAGAGAATGCTACAGAAAACTAATTCAGGAGAAGTCAGACTATTGACAGACATCAAAAGATCGTCCGTTCCATTTTGACAGAGTTCGGCATTTTGTGTCCTATCTTTGTTTATTTCCACAATTACCCTAACTTTAATCGAATGGGGATAAGTCAGCCTCGCAGTGTACCATTTACCTACCATTCCTGGAGGCCCGGGTTCCATTCCCGATTCCGGGAATGGAAAAAATCAATGCTGACGCTGTCTTTATCAGAAACATACAAACCAATGCACATCATAATCTCAGAATTATCGATCATACCGCGCAACAATCGATAAAAATGTGTAGTCAAATACAAATTCCTTCTAGTATCTAAACTATTATGGCCAAGCATACCCTGGATAAACTTGGTCGGGTAAAGCCAAGGATAATACCGGAACTCTCTCATGTAGAGATATCTCAGAAACTTCTTTAGGATTTTCTCTATCATAAAAGAGTATTTCAGCTCATGTGGCATCGAGCAACTCAAATCATCGAGCCACTCTCGAGTCTATTTCGCACCGGGCCTCTAATGCGGGCCCTGGCAGGGTCAATGGGAAAATTAACACGGCAATATTTCACTGCCCGTGGACTGGCACCAGAAGCGTAAGAATGATAACCTTACGTTCTAATTAACAAATATGATCGATATACGCTGCGGTTAGAGTGTCAATGCGGTGCCCTATGCACCACTGAGTGCGATTAAGGAAATGATTTTCATTTCTTTTTTTTTTTTTGCACCACAACAGGCCAGGAGGCCCAATTACAGTGGTGAATTACATTACAGAACAACCAGGCTTGAGAAAAATCACATTTTATTTTTTTGTGTTTTCACCGGGAATCGAACCCGGAACCTTCTGTGCGCGAGTCAAGCGTCTTGACCACTACACCACGGAGGCCGCGATGATGATTAATGTACTTTTCTTACATCCTGATTTAAAATCAGGTCTTCGTTACTTACGCTTTTTTAAATCATATCGCCGCTGGTACTTTTCCGTCACCTCTTGATTTTATTATAGTTTTATGGTGACGTGGCATCAAGTCTTCCGGAAGGTAACCTGAAGCAGAGACCCGGAGACCAGCGAAGCGAGAAGGCCCATTGTTCCCCGCAAGCACTCCGCCAATCCCTTTGTTCCTGACGCAGTTTGCGGAGTAAACTCGGAAAAAAGTGATGTGTGGTCCTGTATGTCCTTGGTTAAAATATCAGATTTTGGCCAAATTTTAGTTAATTTCGACTGTTACAAATACAGTAAAGCGGAGGGTTATCTACTTGTATTAATTAGAACAAAACGCTTTGCACTTACAGCCACAAAATGGATTTTTTTCCTTTGAAAATAGACGCACTATATCTGAATTACACTATTTATATAAATTATTAAATAATATAGTAGACTCTTTTAACCTACTCTCCAAAATTAATCTTAATGTCCCCTTTTGCGTGTCAAGAAATAGGTATTTATTACATCTGCCAGTCTGTAGCACTAACTATGCAAAACACTTTTTCCTCTATCGTTCTTGCTCTAACTATAATGCTTTTTTTAGCATATGAAGCGAGTGAGGCTGAGCGTCACTAAGAAATCATTGCTATTCACCAGTACCTAATTAATGGTGTATTTTAATTCGCATTATATCAACACATTATGGAAATAAAAAAACTAGCAACTAATATAAAAATGCTCAAAGATGCCTACAAACACGGTCCGTACTGTGTTATTTACTGTAGGTACCTACAGAATAGCAAACATTAGTCCAGAGCTTACTTCTTCCACTCCTTGACTATGCGGATGTATGTTATCCAGATGCTAACTCTGAATTACTTGATAAGTTAGAACGATTGCAGACTATTTGTATTCGTTATATCTTTGATCTTCGCAAATTTGACCACATAACCGAGTATCGCACGCAACTACACTGGCTCAGTATCAGGCATAGAAGAAACATTCACATTCTATCACTTCTTCACAATATTTTGAATAATCACACTTTGCCTGTTTATCTGAGAGAGCTCATCCAACCTCTTTCACAACACGGACTATCTCTTCGTTCTTGTAACGAGAGAACCCTTTTAATACCCTGTCATCGCTCTAATTTTCTTGCCTCCTCTTCCGCAGTAGTAGCCGCTCGATTGTGGAATAATCTACCTACTAATGTTAGAGACTTCTTAATTTATCTAAATATTTAAATCGTTCTTTCATCCTTCTTCTTTCCTTCCCATCCCCTCTCCTCTCTTCATTGAATAGTGTTAATTTTTAATTCCTTACTTAATCTTTGTTTTTAATTTTTGTATAAAATTGTAAGATTAAATATGTCCATGTATTTATAATTTTCTCAAACTGAACGGTTTGGGTAGGTAGGAAGAAATTTCCTTAAGGCAATATGCCCGCTCTTACATGTATATATATATATATAAAGTGTCAAATAAATAAATAACATTTAAGCATATCATACTAATCCTTAAAATCTGAGCTTCACTAGAAGTTTGGTATCAAAGACGCCCTTGCTAGCTAGGAATTAATCCGATTGACTTATCGAGTAATTAATTCATGTTAAGTGACTATTTAGTTTGTATTACAACGAATAGCCGCGCTTTAAAGTTGGGAGCCGCAACCGAACGGTAATAAATTGATAATCGCGGCAAAGTGGAAAAGCGTATGATTTGATATTTCTTTGAACCAGCGCATAATAATACAAATAAGTGGTGCAACTGCAACAAGTCTCGGGCGGGCTTGACACGAGCGTACGGCATATTATAGCGTGCAGCGTGGAGCGAAGAGTCATTCATAGCCGCAATTATTATCTGCTAAGGTTTTATAGGTATCTATAACAAAAGCATATGTATAACAGCGTGGATAATGTATTTTTACTGTTTTTACAATTTTATTTTCCATGTACCTACTTTTATTTTCTATTCGCTTAAAACTGTTGTTTTTTCCAAAATAAATAAATAAACAGTACGTATGTCTTAAGCTCTAAAGTCTGTTCAGTATTACAAGAATTTCCAAATAAACACACCAGCCGCTTGATACCCGACGGAGAATATAATTTTTCATACATATCATCTTAATCTAAACGGCACGGTAAAATCCTAGTGAATTGTGATTTATTAGATTTGTTTGTACCTATTTAAACTTGATAATATTTATATTTTTCTTTTTTTATAAAACTCCATAATTAATTATTAATCAAAATATCAATATTCGGTTATTGTATTACTTTAATTATTTTTTAAAAGGAAAAATTAGCGTTCTTATTATTTACCAAAATATTTCAATTTTGGTGACAATTTTCAACGAGTTGTAAATAACTCACTATTAGAAAATGGAAATCAAGTTGGGGTAGAGTAGGATTCGAACCTCGTACGTCTGATCAGTGAGTCCGCATCACTAGCCACGGGACCACAACCCGATTAAGATAGTATAGTTAAACTCAACAAACGAGATTTTCATGATATTTTTATGAAAATCATTTTTTAAATTTAGCGCGAACTCTCAGGTAAAAATTCTGCAAAAGGAAATATATTAGAGATTAGTCGGTCTCATGGTGTACTGGTTATTGCATTTTCCAGGCATTAAATAAATAAATAATTGTAAAACAATAAATATCGATCCACCGTAGCGTTTTTTATCACGCCGTGTATATACAAAAATATTTTTGCCGTGGTGTGAAATGGGCCAATCGTGCGATGTCACGCAGTGGGCTCGTGGTTTGCGCGTGCACAGCGGTCCAGTCTCCGTGAATGTACGGCAGAGCCACTTTTTTATTTAGCCACAACGTACTATACGTAAAACAGTCAGTAGATCAAGAATTAAAAAAAAGTAAAAAGGGAAAATACATTTAACAGGTTGGGGATATATTTCTCTTTTAGTGGAGTTATCATTTTTACGTTTTTCCTCAAAAACATTATTTTTTTGCTTCATTTCGCATTTTTTATTAAAAGATCTCCGAACCAAGATAATAAATATAAATAAAATATGTTCGAATTTTTTTAGATTTAAATATTTTAGGCTGGCAGCTGACGGGTTAATTTTATTCAAAATCGTATGTGTTAATCTCAGAGTAATGATACGTCACCGGCTAATAGTTTAGTATAGTATATTCTTTACATAGGATTCATTGAATCACTTTTGAGCGTCAAAAAATAATTACAACTATATTATGCAATTTGACATTGATTAGTAAATTTAACTCAACAATCAAAAAAATTCAAATCAATAAACACGAATCTAAAATGCCAAGTTGTCATATATCTAGCAAATATTCTTCGATTCTATAGTAGCTCTTTCCAAACAGTCTTTTCTTGACAGAATCTTTAAAATTGTTTGTAGGCAACCTTGAATTTCAAGAGGTACCTTTTTGTAGAATCGTATGCAATTTGAGACAAAATAATCATATTTTTACAGTCTAGTAGTGGGCACAGCGATAGAGTCAAAAAACTATGATTTGATTATCAACACTGAAGTTTGCAGTTTGCAACAATACAACGGGCCGTATGTACTCAGGTCAAAAATTGTAAGCGAACTGAGACCATCCGTTACACGTCTGTTGTTAAACTAAAGACCAAAACAAAAAATTGGAATGCTCCTGTTTTATGCAATAGCGCAAACGGCTTCTCTTTAAGCGGGGCAAATCATTATTCTAAGGTGTTGTTAATATTGTTTCTTGCATATAACAATTTTTTTGATACTACAAACTATCTACTTAAAGCAGCTCAAACTGCAATTGAATATTATAGCCGAGAAAACTATCAAGCAGGTACTTTTTAATGAGCATTTTTCATGTCAAGTTGGCCGTGGGTCTCGGCCACCCCAGCGCGCGGCGTCGCGAGGAACTGGTTGCTAAACTAACTGGCCACGACTCTGCAAATACCGGCCGTTAATTGGCCCATCTGGTAGCCGTGCAGATGCAGATGCGATCTCTGCGCAGATCGTACCGAAGTGTGAGTCGCTGTCCCTCCCTCCCCGCCGCGCGCCCCGCCGCCCCGCGGCACCTTCGGGAAGATCTTATCTCTTATCCGCTCGGATGTTTAACGAGATGCCTTTTCTTGCCCCCGAGCTGGAGCCATTTCTTAATCGCCTTATCTTCTTCCTCTCGACCGGCCTCTACCGCTGAATAAACACGTCACGGGGTTTATTTTACACCGTCACGTACTAAGGCAATCCGCAGCTGTTTACCCGTGATTCGTTTCGTAAATTATCGACATTTGACTTTTCATAAATCCAACCTCACCGTCGTCCGCTTCCCAACGCCGCCTTTTGAAGTCTCCTGAAATCTATTAGACCGCTTCTGAGAACCCCGTTCTCTATGTCGCCGCTATTTATCTTCCTCGGCGATTTATCGAGACACATCAACGGCCAAATTATACGCTATACTATAATGTGGAGCAGATCCCGCGCAATAAATACTTCGCGCGAATCACAGTCAACGCAGTCAACTTCACCGCGCCTCTCGCCCATTCTGCGAGCTAACGAACGACCGGAAGGTGTGAAGAAAGACGAAAGATGTGCCAAAACAAAGATTCTGGACAGGAGCCAGCGTCTGGACCGAGGACACGAAAAGAGAGAAATTAAGGGCTTTTGGTTCAATGTGAATCTTTGATCTTAGCGTAAAATATGTATGCGCAGATCGTTGATTCGAACTAATGAAAAGTGAAAGGAAAAAGTGAGCCATTCAAAATAAGATTTCTCTCTCACTGTTGACGAAAGTATTTATTCCACGTCCAAGCGGACGAAAAGTACTGTGTGTATGAAATAGAACCATATCCCTGGACGAGCGTTTTCGATTCGATGCTTACTTTCATGTAAAAATCCTGAAAAAGCAATCGAGTGCGGATGAGTCGGCCTCCTGGTGAAGTGGTTGTGAAGTCATTCGCCTGTCATTCTCGAGGTCCCGGGTTCGATTCTTGGCAATGTCGATGTGAAATATTTATTTTAATAATGGTTTAACGCTGCAGCATTTCACTGTCCCTCGACTGGCACCTTCAGCGTAAGACTGATCACCCTATCTTTCATGTAATAAAACTCATCTAGACGTACTGCGATTGGAGTATAATGCAATACTCTATGCATCACTGAGTGCAGATACGTAAATGACGTTGAGGAACGTGAAAAAAAAGGATTTAAAGGAATAACCCGCTAACCTTTATTTTAGAGGCTTGTCAGCAATTGGGAAATAAATATGAAACGGATATCCGGTAGGCCGTATAGTCCGGATACCGGATAGTAGATCAATATCCGGCGTATTCATACTATACATTAACCTGCGAACATTTCATAAAATCAATGCCACTAAATTGATTTATTGATACCGACCGTGTTTGGAAAAAAGGAAGTAACCCTCATTATTTTAATAATTGTCTTTATAGCATAAAAACTGTTAGTAAAAAAAAAGTTCTTTAACTGAAAATATATTTGCGTAAATAAAATTACGAGCAAGAGGTGATATTATCTAAAACCATTATAATTTTTCAATTAATAAACGAATAAACCATATTTGTTTGCAACTTATCGATCAGTGATCTTTAAAAATATTTTAACTACTTTTTATTTCATGCCCATCAAAAGTTTTGTTTTTAACTATGAGAGATATTCGAGTACCGGGGTTTTTTAGACAATAAGCCAGCTATCCGGCTATCCGGCTAAGGGGCTCGCCGGATATTTATTTATTTTTTATATTATACGGCTTAAACAGTTATATGATGAAACATATGAACAAGAAACTGAAGAAAAAGAACAACAGAACACACAAAAGAACATATGTAGCAAAGACAAACAAGAGCAATAAAATAATGGTATACAATATAATCATAAACTTGATCAACATAAAAGACTTCAAGCTAAACCATGCCAATCCATCTTCATCCCACACCGTTTTAGTGGCGAAGAGATCTACAAAAAGCCGGAAGATCTCAACCGTAAAATTTCAAGTTGGGTGACGAATCGACTAATCTACAGATTCTGGACATTGGGGCATAAAAACAAAAGTTGCTCTTAGGAGATTTGATAAATAACAGATTTTGACTTCTGGCGACATGGTCGATGAACAGAGATGGGACATTACTTGTTGATAACAGATGGGATATCTGGTATCCGGCTAAACCACTATCCGTTCCATTGTTAAAATGGAACTCGCGACGCCAGTTTCGCAGTTGGGCGTCAAACCAACTGCGGTACGGCGCCTATTTACGATTTTGATAAATTGTATGTTTCGTCCCTTGAACATCACTGAAGAGATGCACTCTGTCCCGTCCAGACCTTACTCGTGTAAAGGATAAAACGCACGACAAGAATTTTGCCCTCGACCTATTTGTGATAATGCTGGTCAACTAATTGTTTGACTCCCGCTATATTTTATGTACGTTCAATATATATGCGGGTGATTCGATTGATTAGCTACTGCACGTTCTGTGTAAGATATTATTATGTTGGTAGTAAATTATGGATATAAATCGCACATGTTAAAAATCCGACGCCCTCTTTGATTCAATGAATCATGAACCTGAAAATAATATAATGAGGAACTTTAGCCCTACGGGAAATTGGAAATGAAAAATGTTTTCTTGCGCGCGGTAAAAATTAGAGGGTTGAATTACACGGCAGTTTCTTAAAAAATGTACGAAAAAAATATTAAAATAAAAACGAACTACTCTGAACGACGTCACTAGTTCATATGAATCAACCAATGATAATATAGGGGAATATGGAAGTCAAGGCATTTACAGGGCTTATGACCTGTCATAGGCTGGTTTAAGTGGCCACTTTACACACTGTGTAACATTCACCATTTTGCCTATGTTTGAACATCGATATTTCTAAAAATTTGTTTTCAGGCGTTGCCTAGTATGTGAAATAATTCAGTCAGATGAATCTCCTCACAACAATAAAGGTTTCAGCTATTTAACTTCAGTAAAATCAACAAATGGAAGAATTGAAGAAATATAAATGTTCAAACATAGGCAAAATGGTGAATGTTACCCAGTGTGTAAAGTGGTCACTTAAACCAGCCAATGACAGGTCATGAGCCCTGTAAATGCCTTGACTTCCATATTCCTTATTTAAGGTATTCTCCATCCCTGTTGTAATTTGTTAATTTTAATGACTCCCGAGGGAGTGAAATCCAGTCTTTTGTCTGCGAACATTTGGACAAACTCAAATATTGTAATGATAATATAGTTGTGGAAGATTTCAAGCTTATTTACCGTCAACGGACCAATTCTCAGAACAGACTGAAAAGAAGCGGAAGAGAACTTGAGACGTCACACGCAGAGTTATACCGATCGGTTCATTTACGGTAAGCAAACCTCTCTGACAAAATTGGACAAAATTTGTGTTGCTGAATGGGTGTTTATATTTCGTTGGGTTCTTTTGACCTCGCCTAATTTATAATATGATTCCATAGTTAAAAGATACAAATCGTAATTAATGCCTAATAAATTAATTAACGTTTTAATCAAATGATTGGGACTGTTTGCGTCAACCGCATCAATAAAAAAGGCATTCAAAATGAAACTTCGTCAATTGACCCCGGAAATATCAGAGTTCGTTTGGGTGTGTTCGAAACGCAATAGCATTGAATCTGGTCGTTGCGCGCTGGTCCAAAGCCGTTTCCTTGAGTCGTAATTTAGTCGATGCGCTGCCATTATTTTGTTTCGCGCATTACTCGAGTCTATTTTAATAAGTCATCATCAGAGGCAATTTACATCGTCTCGGAATCTGGGATCACGCACACCGATGCGAGTGTGCAACGCGCATCGCTCTACGCACCCCGCTGCGGGCGTTGACATGTCAATACACATAGACATGTCCTGAAGCTATGTATTGATCATATTATGTTTTTTTAGGGTACTAAATTGTAAACAACCACTTAATTAATTTCTTATCTTAAATTGAAAAATAATTCTATTATGTTTTAAAGGGATTTAGATGATTTTTTTAAGTCTGGCTAACTACAAAATCTTAAATATGCATTTTGCAGAGAACGGCCAGTAGCTCAATCACAAATAACTATCGACGTGCTTAAAAACATGCTAAGCATTTGAGCGATCAAGAACAATAATGAACCTGCTTAAGTTATCGCAGTCATAAGTCAACGCGTGTGTAATCTCTAAGTCAACGCTTGTGTCGGTTTTTTAAATATTTTTCTTAACATATTAGAACAGAGATGAAGAATATTTAAGAGAATATAAACATAATATAAACAGCTCCCCAGGGAGTTGAATCCAGTCCTTGTCTACGAAAATTTGGACAAACTCAAAATATTGTTGAAATATTTTTCTCGTAAATTAATACAGTTCGCTGGCGACAAATCGGCGTTTACCATAAAAATAATACAACATATTGCAAAATAATCCAATAAGTGCTTGAAAAGAATATTAGGTATATAAGGTGGTCCGATTTTATAACCAACATTGAAGACCGAGAACGGACGCAGCAGCCTCCTATAACGAGCGTCTCGAGGATGCGGTGCTGGACCTGGCTTGGAAACGTGTTGCGCATGCCTTAGGAGAACCTAAACCCAAGTTGCCTCTTCTTAAAACCTGCGGGCTCACGCCGTCCTGAAAGGCAGTTGATGACGATCTTTCGACTTTATTCGGCGGAGTTAAGGGGCGCAGGATTGACGTGGGAAGAGGCAAAAATGATGGTTGGCGATAGGGTCTTCTGGAGGTAACTGGTGATGTCCACATGCTCCACTTAGGAGCGGATGTGGAAAATAAGAAGATATTGCATTTGCAAAATAGTAAGAAGTATTTTACACAAAAAAGTGAAAATTAAATTACAATTACTATGGCGACTGTTTTTCTTGACATTTGGATCGCCGCGCCAGCTAAATGCAATAAATAGCATTATAATAAATAAATAAAACCAGCAGTTTTGGAATAGTTTCCATATTTACATCGGTGAAATTCAAATATGTGATTGCGCGGCAGGATTATACGTCGCGAAACGTAAATATTTTGACATTTAATATTAGGTGTTCACGGATGTTCCATTGTGGTCGCGAATACGAGAGACAACCATGGTGAGAAATGGTTTTCACGTCGCTTATTAGCACGTCGATATTCATTTGTGATTGAGCTACTGATTCCTAAAAAATGATGACATTTAACAGATGCCTAAACGTTCAGTCATGCCCGACGCGTTCTTCGACCGTCAACCAGGCGTGACGTTTAAAATCGAAATTAAAATGTCTGTGTCATGAACGCGTTTAAAAACCTTCCGGTTAAACATAGTAAAAATAAAGGATTGTGCAACTTTTCTATGGTCAATATTTGTGCATGAGTGATTAACCGATTAACGAAGCTTAAAACAATAAATCTCTTCATAGTTTAGGGTGGACTTTGGTTAATTTTTGTTTCTTAAAAAAATATGTTATTTATTTATATGTTTACGGACATTGTACATGTATACAATTCATAGGAATAAAAATTACAATAGAAGTACAGTTAACAGAAAAAAAGCATTAACAAACATTAGGGACATCAAAACAAGATCTGGATCTATCTATCAATGTTTGGTTTTACAGTGAAAATATTATTATATACTTACAATATGTTAATATAAAGATGGATAGGGGATAGGGGTGGTTTAGCCTCGTAGTTTTATATATTTATATATTTATGGTGTTTATGTATACAATATTGTAGACCATTATTTTATTGCCCTCGTTTGTCTTTGCTACATATTTTTTTAAATTATTTTTGTTTCAGTTTCTTGTATATATATTTCTTCATGTAACTGTTATATTGGCTGATGTCAAATATACATATTAAAAAAAAAATACCACTGATATCCTCACATTAAACGGTTTGGCTAGGTAGGAAGAAATTGGCTTAAGGCAATATGCTCGCCCGTATCCATATGTATGTAAACTGTAGAAGTATAAGAAGTGTTCAAATAAATAAATGTTTAAATAGGAATATTTTTTTTGTAAACGTCAAACTACGCCTAGCGGCGTAATTGCGAAGCTCTTCTTAGTTATAGGGCTGCACTGATATGAATACGTTTTTAAAATACAATACATTTGAGTTAATATTATTTTTGAATTCTGTATGAAATTTTGAATGAATGAAAAATAATCTGACTGTGATCGTTAACTTTAAAATACTATTTTTTTTAAAACCAAAAATGAGCATCCTCCATTTTTAGGTAGCATTTGCATGATCGTTGAATACAGCTCTGGTATAAATATACAAACTCAGTAATGATGGATTCGTTTTCGTGTCACTAATTTAAAAAATATTTTACTCTATGGGGCACATCTATGTTTAAATATGTCAATGGGTGCAGGCTTCGATATAGATGGGCAGTGCCAGTGAACAGACTATCTTACGCACACAGTTGCAACGTTCGAAGTTCGGACAGACTTCAGCCAGTCATTGCAGCCAGCGGACACGAGTTCCACAATAGTATAAATCTTCAGTCGTTCGTTAGTAAAACGTTTTGAAAAAAAAAACAAAGCCTAGCGTTTGTTAAAATAAATTGATTTAAAACAGTCTTTATTTATACGTATTTAACTCTTAAAAGATTGTTGTAAATAATCCCTTTGCGCGCGGTGATGTAACATCGTGTTACCACTAGTAAAAAACGGAATACTCTAAAGTTTAGACATTTGAGAAAAAAAAAAAAACGGAGACATGCTGTTTAATAATTCTTTTTTCATAATTTATGAAAATAAACATATAATTTAGCCCTGTTTTTGCGAAATAAATATAAAAATCATAAATACGCCGCTCTTACTACGCACGTGCGTCCCCCATAACTGTTATCAACCGACTGAATACTGAATCTGTTTTACACACCCGCCATAGACTAGCGTCTCTGTCTTCCTTGTTATGAGTTCTATCTTCGTGCTCTGTATTATACAGATGATGTGTTGCTGAATTAGCGGACATCAATTCTTCGCGTAGCAAGGATAAATATTTTTTGTATTAACATCCAGCATAGTTATACGAAAATTAATTTTTAAACCCGGTGTAAAAAATTCCATTTAAATATTTAAAAAAATACTAGTTCATCATTTAAAAAAATAAGAGAGATGTATCAAGTCTTGTGTCCTATGTCGACTAGTGTGACATCACAGCCACACAAGAGTTAACGAATATTCTACATACACCGAGGATAAGTCAAGCAAGAGAATATATACGGCGTGGTATAGCAGAACTTGAATCTATCTGCCTATATTGGCAATGCCTGTTCTAAGGTACCAATATGTTACGGAAAGAATTAAAAATAATATAAACGAATTAGTCTTATACTCGCCAATACGGAGAATTCGTACATTTGCAAATGAATACGCAAATGACGTAGATATGATGTAATAACTTATATTTCCATATAAGTTATTGATTAAAAAAATACTTGGTACACTTCCACTTATTTATTTTGACCAATTAGCGCTTTCACCCTCTAATGGGCATCTTCAGACTGGTGAATATTATATATATATTTAATATAACACTTTGAATTTTAAAAGACAGTGTATCAATTTACTATCTTTAAATTGTAATACCTAAATAATACTATGTTGATTTTAATTGTTTACCGTTTATTGACTCATATATGTATTCTAAATTAGTATTTTTCTTCTTTCTATAACTTCTTCTTCTAATTTTAAGATTATTTTAATATAACCTATACCAAAAAATTTAGTCCTGTTCTCAATTGCAATATATGTATGTATTATGATGTATCCCCATATGATTTCTACTAATATGTAATGATGATTATTTTTTTATTTTTTAAAATTTTTCTTACTCTTCTTAATTCATTTTTATTTTTTGCTCCTTTTTTGTGTAAAATGCATTTCTGTCTTGATATTTAAAAATGCACTTCTGTTCTTTCCACTTTTATAATAATATGTAAAAATTACATTTTTGATATTTTTCTTTTTCTCCTAAAAATCATTTATATTTTTTGCTTCTTCTGTGTAAAATACATGTCTGTCTTTATTTGTACATTATTTATTTATAAATTATATAACACAAAGTATTTTACAAGTATAATACGTTGGATTACATTCCCAGGAGTTACAATAACTCAATTCGGGACATAAACATTTTAAACACACAAATAATATTAACATTTAGAAAATAACACATAATGAGAACAACAAAGAAACAAAGCAAGTTTAGCACCTTTATAACTAAATATAGCACAACAATATATACGCCAAAAACCTTTTCTTACACAAGCAGAATAAATATAATATAATAAAATAAATGAGTGAATCTACTAAGGGAGATAAGGTCATTAACATCACATGCCATGCAGATGATGCTGCCATAGTGATGATGCCATATATGTATGTAAAACACGTAAAAGCTTAAAAGGCGTTTAAATAAAATAAATAAATTTAAAAAATGTTAAAAAAAACTATTTACTTCTTGATCTTACTAGATGAAAAGTTGGGGTAATTAAAACGTTCGGTTCGTTCGCGTTCGTTTGACGGAGGAATGACGATGTGGCATGTGCTGGGTGCCCCATTAATGGGTACGATGCACGTGGCTATCGCCATCTGCTGTGGTCTGGGCTGGGGCCGGGCAGACTGCGTGGCGACATATTCACGGCTTTCGGAGACCGGGGACCCTGCCCTGTGCCCTGTGCCTACCATCGTCGCGTCGGAATCATTTTGGGAACATTCCACAATCACATAGTAAATTAAATTATATTTTTTTACTTACTCACTTTTGGAACATTTACATTCAAAATTTATCGCGACAGAGAAGGAAAAACATTTTAAAGAAGGAAATATGGGAGTCAGGGCATTTACAGGACCGGTCATTGACTGGTTTAGGTTAACATTCACCATTCACCAATCGTCCACATTTCCAGAACTCTTCCATCTGTTGACTTTTGTAAAGTAAAAGAGCTGTGGGCAAGATTCATCTGCCTGAATTTTTCACCTACTAGGCGCCTAAAAAGTCTTTTTAATTTTTATACTTATTTTTTTTACCCGAAAGTTTAATCAACAATGTTATAAGTTTTTATTATTATTTGGGAAACCAACAGATCTACGTACATATTTATAGTAAACGAACAGATACAGTGTATAAACTCAGAACCAATAACAGATTTACACAAAGTATACAAAGTTAGTAAAGAAAATTTATTACATATTATACAGGGTGTTTATTAAACCCTGTCACATCCGAAACCACGATGATCATTACGAGCAAGAAGACATATTGGCACATTTAAATAATTTTTTAGAACGAACAAAATATAAAAAAAATAAAATATCAAGAAAAGCAAATGATCGTTCACTTCTGCAGAAACGTGGAGGGGGAAGGGGGGAGTCTGATACTGCGCCGCGCTCCCCCCACTTTTCCCCTGCAGAAGTACGCAACCATTTGTTTTTTTTAAATATTATATTTTAAACATTTTTCTTTGTTCTAAATATTTTTTTTAATATCCTAATATGTCTTCTTGCCCATACTGATCATCGTTGTTTTAGGATGTGACAGGGTTTAAAGAACACCTTGTATAATTTTATGTAAGTTAATACGTACAAAAATGTTATTTTCAAGTACCTATATATTTTTTAATAAGCAAAGATTTTTTTTATTTTTTTTTAAGAACAGCAAGTTATTGTAAATTAGGCGGGATAAGGACAATGATGCACGAAGAGAGGATAAGAAGGGGAAGAGAGATGTACATATTTATTATTATATTGTCTACCAAGTTACATAATGCATTTTTAGTGTCAATTTTAAATCTGAGTGATGTTTGTGTAGTCTATGTTGAAATGTTTGTAGAAAGGCTGGATTTCACTCCCTAGAGAGTTATTAAAATCTACGTATGAATCTTTTTTATTGCTTTAGACTTGGTTTGTGACTTCATTTGACCTCACAAGAAAGCTTATTAAAAATGTAAAACTGCTGACCTCCACGGTAAGCTAATTTATTGTAAAACTCATTGGCGCGGCCGAAAGCTTGACTTCTGGAACTCTTGGGCTAAAACAGAACATTTAAGTGTTGAATTTTTGACCTTGGGCAGCAACCTTCTTATTCGTAAAATCACAGGGTTGCAAAAAGTTTACTGAATGTCGAAATTTACATTATTATCATGAGCACTGCCTTTGTCAACCAGATGCAATCCTTTTTAGATCATCCGTTAGGCGTATGAAGGTAAGGTGATCAGTTTAACGCTTGAGGTGTAAGTCCAGAAACAATGAAATATTGCAGTTAGAACAAGCTTTAGAAAATTTTTCGTGTTTTAGCTCATCGGGCAGTTTATTATATTCGGAATGGCCAATATTTTCCATTTTTTTTTACTTCACAAAGGTCGACGGATGGAAGAGTTGAGGAAATGCGGATGCTCAAACATAGGCAGAAAGGTGAATGTTACACAGTGTGTAAAGCGGCCACTAAAACCAGCCATTGACAGGTCAGAAGCCCTGTAAATGCTTCGACTCCCATATTCCCTTCGCAAAAATGTTTTCCCTCTCTGTTGCAATAAATTTAAATAACAACATTTTTATTTTAGTCTTACTCGCGGATCAATATTCCTTCAGGAAGTATAAAATCCAGGAGGCAAAACTGCAGTAACTTATTATTAACAAATTACAACAGAGATGGAGAATACCTTAGAAAAGGGAATATGGAAGTCTAGGCATCTACAGGGCTTATGACCTGTCATTGGCTGGTTTAAGTGGCCACTTTACACACTGTGTAACATTCACCATTTTGCCTATGTTTGAACATCCACATTTCTTCATTTCTTCCATTTGTTAATTTTAGTGAAGTTAAAGAGATGAAACCTTTATTTATTTATTACTGAATAATTTCACATACTAGGCAACGCTTAGTTTTTCATTTCTTTTTATACATGGCATATCGTAATGACATGCTTTGTATTGAAACTACGAAAAAAACATCATTATTTGGTTTTACCGCGTTTATCTCAGAAACATGTCTTACCGAGATACTACACTCTTTATACGGAGGGCAGAACTGCAGTTAATGCAATTATACAACCCCGAACAGCTGTTTCGGGGGTGGCTCAATGGACTTAGTGATATTCCATGGATAAGGTTGTGGAGAAATATATAACTTAATGGCATAGTTAGTTTACAAATAATCTGTACTCAATGAGTTTTCCGGTAAACCGACGTTTCATTACCTTTTGCCAATAACTACACCAGTTTAGAACACCTTGCTGCTATAACATACCTGACTTTGTTTGCAGTTTGCGCCATGGTTATTTACAAATATGTACGCAAGTGTCTCTCAACAGTTGGTTGCACGGGTCGGGCGCGGGCGCCACCAGACGACCCGACGACCAGACAGCATGGCGCGCTGCAGTTCGTTCACTCCTGAACTGCCAATCCTCGTCCCTCGCCTACTTCCCGTACACACAAAATATCTAACATATTCAACGGATAGTAATACTCGTAGTACTAACTAAAGTCTGCCTGAAGTATCTCCGCAGATAATCCATTAATTCTTAAAAGACTGCGCTAACTATTTCCCCTAAAAAGATGCCATATTTTGCACGTTACATTAAGCAAAATACGACATATTATTTCGAAATACGGATATTTAAAAACAAAAATTAAACACGTATTATTTATACTAATTGTATGCAATAATTTGTAGAAAAATAATCATATTTATTTATCTGGTTTACAAACAATGAAAAATAATACACATAAATATTGAAACAATAAAAAAAAATAGACACTACTTATTTTTCATCAATTACATGTAAACACTAACAAAATTCATCTTTATATATATAATTTCTCTGTGCGTGTGATGTCACCGAACTCCTCCTAAACGGCTTAACCGATTTACGTGCGGTTTTCAGAGAAATATAGATCTTGGCGCTGTGCGTGTTCGTAGATATTAAAATCATCAATCCAATATGTAAAAAAGAAGTAAGGAGCATAAATTTTTAATTCATCGATCTACCAGGGTTGCATTTAAAGAGAATGCATTTACAAAAAAATGGAAAGATGTTGATTTTGTATAAAAGTGTATAAAAAAGTTTGTTTTTGAATGTTTACAAACAGCATTTTTGTGGATCTCAATTAGATTCTTTCCTTGAATTCCTTATAATTTCTACTCATTTATTTCTTTTTATCAGATTTTTGGTAACACTAAAATAATATTAAATTCAGTACATTTTTAAAAATGGTATTCCTACATAAGTACACCACTTTATTGGTGAGACGACCGGAGTTAGACGTTTGCAAAAAGAATGCCATATTTGAAAAACTATTTATTTTATGTTTTGGAATTCAACCATAAACAAGTACCTAGGTACCTTCTTAAATCCAATATTTGAATATTAACAACTTTTAGTTTTGGAATTAAATCAGAAACAAGTACCTAGGTACCCACTTATCAATGAAAAGTCTTTTTCCAAGCTGATAACAGGCAAGCCAACGTTTGGGCAGGACAACGTCTGTCGTGTCCGCTAGTATTTATATAAAATGAGCAAAATAAAAGATTTAATTGAATTTAGATGATTGTAAAAATTTTAATAAAATTGCAAAAATTGTACCAATGAATAATAAAATAAACATGAATAAAATACGTATTTAAATAAAACTAACTATCAAAATTCAATTATTAAAAAAAATCATTCATTAACATAAAACTAATGAAAACAAATAATAAAATACTAATAATAATATAAAATATGCATCGAAACAAAACCAGCAATGTAATCCATCAAAATTAAATGTACAAAATTGATATATCAATATAAAAACGCATTTTGTATACACTTTTTAAACCTAAACAACCCAGCGTCAAAAATGTCGATCTCTACGTACTCATATAATTTAGGCATGGGTAGGCAGCAAAATACGACATCATTATTTAAAAAAATAAAACTGATCTACGCCGCGTTTATGAACGCTATCTTCATCGGTATATATCGAGACGGTTTAAACTAACATCGATATTTATGTACGAAACTATGTATATTTGTGTGAAAATTCAAAGTATCTTCATCGGTAATCTATAATTGAACATGTAACAAAATGTAAACATATTTTATTTTTCATATAGAACACTTAATTTTCATTTATAGATAAAATTGAAGATACATTTTATCTTCACGTCAGAATACGGACCCTGGGCCCCGATTAGAATGGGAAGTTAACATTTACCTTCAATTTTATCTACAAAGTTAAATTAAGTTTTCTGTGTGAAAAGCAGAATATGCACACATTTTTTTCTTCTAAACATGTTCAATTATAGGTTAGCAACGAAGATAATTTAAATGTTCATGCAAATATACTCATTTTCGTAAACAATATCGGTTTTTCTTTATAGACAGTCGAAGATAACTCTATTTACTTCCCTCTGTAATTGGGGCCCTTAAGTCTCTTAAGTGACAGCTATAAGAAAAAATCATAAGAAAATGATACACTCAAATTTGGTATGCTCTTTACTCTTCAATTGAGCTACAAAACATGCCGTGCTAACTTATAAATAAGTTCAAATTATTAATTTTATTTTTATAATATTGTGCTAATAGTTAAATAACACGGTTCTGTGAGAGAAATAGAACCAGAACCCTGGACAAGTAGTAGTAAAGAATAATACTTAAAAAATGATCAACTTTCAAAGTAAAAACAATATTCTTTATTCAGAATTCCTAACGTAGACAAAATATTCGGGAAAATTCTAATTATTCAGTTGATATGAAAAAACAATCAAACAAAATAGAACACCAGCATTTTTTAAAGATTTTCAAATGATTTCAAATGACCAAAGGTTATACTAAACAAATCCAACAAAATGAAATGTATTTAGGCATAAAAAAGCTAAAATAGCTTCCCTACTTAAATGACGAAAATAGAAGATTTAAATTAATTTAAAATAAAATGAAAGGAAATATATAATGAATATAAAGAACAATAATTGAAGAATGTTTATATTTCATATTACATACTAATGATAATTTAGTGTACACCCCTCTTCAAGCTCGTCTTTTTTTTAAGGAGGAACAGAACCATATATTTTTATTTTATTTATTACATACGCCCAGAGAGCTTTTATAAGACAGGTATAAAATTATTATTTAAGCGTTTCATTACAAAAGGTAATAGGTCTGATGAATATGTATCTAATTAATAGGTTTTTTTGCATTGGCCATGCCATATGTCACGATTTGTTTAAATTTTTTACTTTGTTTGCGACCATTTAAATTTGAATAGACCATCGTCGGAATCTAGATGTCACAATTTGTTGTCAATGCCAAATAAAACAACTAAGGCAAAACATTCTAAATATAAAACGACTTTGTTTTTAACCAACTTTTTTTTCCTCCGGCCGGTTTCAAAGCTACATAAACTTCTTTATCATTGCCTAGTTTTAGAGATCGCATCCATCTCACAGCACACTTCCCGTCATTAAAAGATCGTGACAAAACACTTGGCTTATAGCTCCATAATATGTATCAATAATGTAATATTTAGTTATCACAGTAAAAATAGGATAGAATGCATTATAGTCCTTAAAATATAGCTTGATTAGAATGACAGCTGTCAAACTAATTTCATTAGTGATAGGAAATTACTGATCACTGATCAAATCGATTTTATCAGTTATTTCATGCAATCATGAAACTCTGTTTCCGAAAATTGATTTAAAAAACGAAAAAACAAGCCTATTATAGTGTGTTTAACATAATTGTTCACCAAAAAATGAGACATTTATACTTTTTTCTTGAACAACATCAAACGAATATTTTTTTTATTCGATCAATTTGTCCCATCTCTAACGTTTTTGCAAAATGATGTAACCTTGTAAGAACGTCGTTAATAATTAGGTTTATTTTAGTTTTAAAGCTGATTTTATACATTAATGTTAATTTATGTTTAAGCATTGTAATAAAAACATAAATTAACACGCCAGATACAAATGATTTTTCGTGTGTCAATATAAATAACTCCTTTGATGTTACTACAAAGTTATGTTGTCACTTTTTCTGACAACTGTCATTCTAATCATGTTACATTTTAAGGACTATAGTTGAGTGTATCTTGATAAAGAGGCTTGTGTAGTTTTAAAACCGGTAGATCAAATAAATAAAAATAATAATGGGTAAAAACAAAGTTGTTTTATGTTTATTTAATGTAAAAAATACTTTGGAAATAAAATCTTCGTTCTGGGTTGCAATGGAAAATGTAGGTACGTATTCCTTGTTCAC